>NC_084729.1:4681669-4981669 GCF_033807575.1 Cydia pomonella
GTTTTTTTTTTATTAGTATGGATGTCCGCAAAGTAAGGCCTGATTCTATTCATTATCATAGACAATTCATTAGACATTCTGTTTTTTGTATAATAACTTAACTAAACATACCCCTTTAAGAATTTTATTTTATTTTTAATCTCCGCAAACGGATATCTGACTTTCCAACTCAAAAGAAAAACGAAGCATCTTTGGGATTAGTCTGGTTTGCTTACTATAATTTCCTTAAGGGCCAATGCTAGCTGACGCGGATTATCCGGAACGGACGCCCCGTCTAATAAGAAATTGTATGAACAGCGCTAACTGGCACGGGCGTGTGCGACGGATTTGGCCTGGGAGCATACATAAGTTCCAACAACATAATTGGTGTACAAGCCAGCAACCCCTGGTTTGATACTACCACCTAAAGGAGCCAATAGGCATAAACAATATAATCTTTTTACTTTAGAACTGTTCACTAAAATACTCAAGACAAAATGTAAACAATCTTCACATGTTTTTTTTATTCAAAAACGCTTTTTGAAAATCAGTGACTACTACATATGAAAGCAAAAGAATGTTAATGATCGTGTATGATTTATCAGTTACCTACATATTTTCCATGACTTATTTTTCAAAAGTGTTTTTCAATATAATCGCTTACCTTCTTTCTAATGCAAAAAAAAGGACTATAATGGCTCCTCTACACGATGGCCCAGCGTAGGACAGTCTAAGGGACGCAGCTATGCGGTGGAATGAGATAGCAATATCACTTAATCCCTCTAACGCATAAATGCGTCCCTTGGACTGGCCTGCGCTGGGCCATCGTGTGGAGGAGCCATAAAATAATACATGTTGCCAGGCAGTGTGATAGCAAGTAGACCAAAATGTTAATAAGAATAATGACAGCTTTCATCTGTTGGCTCATGTGGAAAATTGCAGATCACTTCTGGATGAGATTAGCTTAGGCCTGGGACTAGTGGCATATTCGAAGAGAGGCCTATCCTCAGCAGTATGCGATAAAATGCTGATACGATGATGATGAATTAAAACTTATTCCTTATATGGTGTTACTTACCGAAGCCCGAGGAATTGGCTCCGAAAGTTGGTTTCTGGAACATTGTGGCCTAGGTGCTGCTTTCCTGCTGGTACACACTTACACAGTCTTCAGATTGAAGTCATGATTGATCTGTAAGCGATCACAAGGATAAATAATAAGTAAAAAATAAAAATTCGTTTACACTAATCATAAGATTTTAAACCATTTTCAAACGAGCTGATTATTTTTCAAAGTGGACATGAAAGATAGATACTTAAGCAAGCAAGGAAACTCGCTTTCACGTAACAAAAAACCGCTGCGAAATCCATCCGTCCCTTTGAAAGCTTATGATACCACAGATAGTCATTGCTGTAAAACATATAACACAGGGTTTAAAAATGGCTTCCTTCATTTTGGAAAAGAAATAATATTCTTTAAACTGCCATATATGAAACATAGATTTTGAAGAGTATTGGCTAGCTAGCCGTTGGCAGGATGTTCATCCTCACACCCTAGAACCTAAATGGTCGCGCACTGTGCGGTTTAAGAGGAACTTTCTCTTGCGGACGCTCCAGCTGTGGAATGACCTCAGTGCTAAGGTTTTCCCGAGGGTCTACAGTGTGAGGTTCTTCAAAAAAGGAGTGTACCGATTTTTAAAGAATCAGCAACACGCATGTAACGTCTGTGGAGTTGCAAACGTCCACAGGGCTGTATGCTTGTTTGCCACCGTTGTGGTATAGAAAAAATTGGATATTCCTACATTATATTTTATATAACTATTTATTATATATGTTTATTAGTATAATAGTTTTAGGTAAGTGATAAAAAAAACTTTTAACCTAAAGGTTTTCACAGAAAAACAGAACATGTTCCCTGGAACAGAATATCGAAAACTCGGTTTTTAAGCAGTTTTGGCGAATTGTTTGCCTCCACCCACCCAGGCCAAAGCTTAAAGATTAAATAATAAATACAATAAAATTACTGGAGTTCCTAGCACAAGCAATTTTTTTATCAAAACTGTACATGAGTGGAATAAATTACCAGAATCAGTGATAGTTGCTCGGTGAACAAAAAATTTTTAACATTAAACATTAAAAAAACAAGTGCAGTGATATACATGCATAAGCTTCAAGCTGCCTATTGAATAATATTATAATTAAAAAACAGCCATGCAATTGGCCTCAATCGAAAATAGCACACACTTACATGCTAAGTCTACCCTTTACCTTATGGCACACATTGTTAATGCAGTGTGCAAATGCAATTATGATTTCTCTAAATTCATAATAGAATGAAAAGGGAGTTTAATAAGCCTCTGGGAGGCTACAGGTTAAGTGTGCATTATGTATTTAACTTTTTTGTCTTCTTTGTTCTTCTTTATAATAGAAAATATTGGTTTCAAAGATTAGAGAGAAGAAAAGATAATATTTAGCAATATTTACAAAACATAGTACAGTAAGCGTCAAATAATTTGTAGCAGTCAAAGTGGCCAAATAGTTCAGTACACCATACTAAATGTTTTTATAAATGATAGTTCATTTATATGATGCTTAGAAAATAAATACATAAATAAATCAATAGTCATTTACATGTACCATTGAGCAGTGTGTATACATGTTGCATGTAAGATGCCTGTCGGTATTTGACAACCTGTCTGGCCTAGTGGGTAGTGACCCTGCCTATGAGGGCTCCTCTACACGATGGCCCATCGTACGCCAGTCTAAGGGACGCAGCTATGTAGTGGAATGAGATAGCAATATCACTTGCTCCCTCTAACGCATAAATGCATCCCTTGGACAGGCCTACGCTGGCCATCATGTAGAGGAGCCATGAAGCCGATGGACCAGGATTTTGGTAAGGGCATTTATTCATGGTATGAGCACAGATGTTTGTTCGTAAGTCTGTTTTCTATGTATTTATACTTATTTATATATTATATTGTCTAAGTACCCACAACACAAGCCTTATTGAGCTTACTGTGGGACTTAGTCAATTTGTGTAATAATTTCCTATAATATTTATTTATGTGCTTAATTGACATTAACTGATGTTGCTATTTTTTTTAGTTTTGTATTTGAAGGGGCAAATCAACAAGTTAAAAGCTTATATATTTCTTTAAGTATATCAAATATAAGTTATAGAAGTAATAGGAATGGCGATAAGTTAATTGAATGCATTGAAATTCATTACTCATCTCATTTATTTATGAAATATAACCTAACTAAAACAATTGTTGTCAATAAAATACATTGAGTCAATAATGCTGCATTTGAAAGGTATATTAATAAAATTTGCGTAAAAAAGCAAATTCTATGTAAATCGACTTAGATTTGTATGCTTTTGCAACAATTAGGCAAAATTTTGCGATGTGTATGTATAATTCGACCAAAAAAACGTGGTTCAGGAAACCTACTACGATCAAAGAAAAAAATCTTAACATACCTTCAATATTTAACAATGACTAAAATATTTGTATCATATTCAATCAACCCACACTTTCAGAGCCAAAATTTACAAAATAAATATGCTATTTTGCTAGTAAAACCAGAATTTATAGTTAATTTTTACCGGCGACCGTTTGTAAAAGACACTTTACAATTTGGTAGGTTATTCCAAACACCTCGAATGCTAAAACAAAAGTTTGTTATTTCAAATACTTACAGAATAATCAAATAATCGATATTTTAAACCAGTAGTAACAACAAAAATACAATCGAAAAAGTCACTGATATCACTTAGGTATATTGTTCACTTTCCAGCAGAAATAATTACACACACGAATGTCAAGAGCACTACCGCCATCGGCGACTGATTGGCGTGAGAGTGACAGCTGCTAAAAGTGTTGCCAACGATAAAAATGTACAGTTTCTTTATACGCAAAGTTTATACGTTAAATTGTTTTTGTAATTTATTTATTTATACATTAAGGTAAAAAATAATAGCCCCATGTGTTTTATATGCCAATGAATAACCAATAATATGAAAGTAACGACGCCCGACGATGACTAAATACGCCGTGTGCAATTATTCAAACGCTAACTATTGTAAAACATAGTTGTCATTTTCACAGCTCCTCAAGTACACTACGTTATGCTACGTGAGCTGCTAAAGAAATAATCTTAGCTCTAGGAATTTCTTACGTTGACCCGCCTAGGCTATAACCGCGAAAATCGAAGTTCGTCAATTGCGGTAATTTTTCAATCTAATTACCTCTTAGTGAGAGTAAAAGAGAACGGCCCCCTGCATGTTCCCATGTCTATTATACTCTGGCACACGATCAATGTACGCAATTCCTTGTGTTACGCGTACGCGTCCTTCCTTTAGCGTCTTTAGTTTTCAAGCTGAACCAGATAGTTAGATTATCTGTCGTATTAGAACCCGCAAACCGGAGGAGGCGACTTAAAAAAAGCATCAGAGTTTAGTGTTTATCTATTCTATTTTGTTATCACTTCTGTGACCCTAGATGGTCTATAGGCTAAGATGGTCGGCTCTTTATCATTTGTCACCATGGCTGTCACATTCTATCTTAACAAGCATGTAAGCGCGAAAGTGACGGGTATAGTGACAAGTGATGAAAATGGAACCATCGCTGGCCTGAACTGTCCGATACGCGCCTTCCTAAGGGGTTGACATTTTGTATTTCCTCATATGGTTTGGGCACCCAAATGTTATCTGACCATTAATACGTCTACTTAAATACTAATCGACTTATAATTATTGATTAAAGCACGCTATACCTGTTTTCATTAGTATTGAACGTTAATAAAATTTTAACTACTGGGCGAAAAAAAAAAAACAGTAAGAAATCAGAAATCATTTATTACGAATGACCTTTTTGTCTGCGGTAAGCGTGTAGTCTAAGGTCTTCATTGATAACTTTTTTTAGGGTGCTTCTCTTCACAGACATCTGTATTGCCAACTTTTGCTTCCGGACGGAGTTTCTTGCAATTCTCGCCTTCACTGCCTTTATTAGAGCTGGTCCGAACGGTGCGTGGTCTTCCAGACCTCTTGCGGTCATCGAAGCTCCGAGTACTATTGTATCTATTAGTTGTGCGATAAACAAATTGTTTGTTGATTTTTAGGTTTTCAAGCAACTTCACGATTCTCTTTTATTTAGGCCCCAATTCATTATAGATACGACGAGATAAGCGTTATGTGTGGTATATAATTATAGCTCACAAATCAACCACATTGTCATTTTTTTATTTTTTCGGTAGCATTTGTTAAAGAGGTTGCAAATCGAGTAACAGAACTTAGTAACCAACTAGGTAGTTGCGACCAAACCAAGTTAGACGTAGCTAGTGGGATTTTTTTCACTGGCAAACAGAGTAACAACTTGGTGGTAACTAGTGGGATTTTTTTTAATACTACGTCGGTGGCAAACAACAATACGGCCCGCCTGATGGTAAGCAGGGAATAACCCGCAAAGGCTAGTACTTAATAAATGAATACGCAGTGCTCTTCAAAAATCATTTAATAAGGAATTCATTATTGTTAGATACGTCATTACATAAATTAGGACTAATATTTATTCGTTTACAAATTAATATAACTTAATACAAGAGTTAAAAAAACATTAAAGGCCCGTGTACACGCCGGAAGCTTGCGAGTAGACATGCACTTTGCACGTTGTTATATATACACATCCTTATGAGATACGGGTGCTATAACCGCGAAAATCGAAGTTCGTCAATTGTGGGCATTTTTCTTTGTCACTCTAATTACGTCTTAGTGAGAGTAAAAAGAAAGATCCCCTCAATTTGCGAATTTCGGTTTTCGCGGTAGGCCCCGGGACACCGCTTGCGTAACGTGTGCGTGCAGTCGTGCACGGGTCCAAAATTTTTGCACACGCAGACAGTGTGCTCTGTACTGTGTCGGATAAAATAACGTCGAGGTTATCGTCATACATCTGTAAGATTAATTATTCACTATGAAATTGACTAGCTTTTTACGTAATATTTCCATATATAACTTCTCAAAGTTTGTAATATTATGTTATATCAGTCAATTAAAAAAAATCTACACCTTGGTTAATTCTAGGTTGTGATTAACAGATGGTTGTTATACATTTTCTACCTTGTCATATATGATTACAAACTTGCGTAATTTTTACCAAGCAGATATATTATGTCTACGAGCGATACTCCATTTTTTTATACTAAAGGAAAAATACATCGCTTAAACAATAAAAGAAGCAATGGAAATATTCGCACGCTTCGGGTAAGATTCGGTAGCTAAGTTGGCTAAAAACTATCGAACCGGTGTTCCGAAAGGACTCATGCTCGAACCTTGCCTTTCATTTTTTAGTAGTGAAAACTTTAGCAGCGCTGTGCACTTTTTGTGATGGGGAAAAATGTTAAACTTGCGACAGGTCACGTCGCCAGATTGAAAACTCGTAAGACGAACACGTGACCTGATCGAAAAACTCCATGATGGTTCTAGTAATGATGATGGTGTAAGAGTCGATGAAATTATGAATGGAAATTGATTTTTCTGAGAGATAAGTTTTTTAATGTTAAATAATTGTAATAGTTCTGAAGTGTTACATTTTTAATGCAATATAATTGTCATGTTTTTGTACGATAGCGCAATAAATGAATATTGTATTTTACCACATAAATGATAGTACTTTTATACTGATAATTAAAGCAATTCGTGCAAAATTATTCCCTGACCATTCCAAAATATCAAAAATGCACAACATTAATATTCAAGGTTCCACTTCTGCCGGGTTATTCCCACTAGTTACCACCGAGTTGTTACCAGTGGTAACTACTGGGTTTTTTTTTCCACCTTTTACCACTTTTACTACTGGGGAAAAAAAAAAACCCACTAGTTACCATCAACTTGGTTTGGTGAATTTTTTTGCCCAATAGTTATCAGTGGTAAAAGATGGGAAAAAAAAACCCAGTAGTTACCACTGGTAACAACTTGGTGGTAACTAGTGGGAATAACCCCTTCTGCCGGCACTCCCGGAGTGCATCCCGTTGTTTTTTTTTATATATAAAAATGAGCGTAAAGTGTTTTCCTGTACTCTATTTGTATCAAGGAAAAAACAATCATATAAAAATCATTCGTCATAAACTAGAAGAATTTTACCTGTACATCCTTCGTTTTTTTTAATCTTCCGTTTCATCATCTTCATAAAGTAGTATTAGACCTTCATCATCAGTCACCAGTGATTCTTCGACAACATCAAAGTAAATAGGCATTTCAGGATTTTCTGGTCCATTCAGCAATTCATCTTCCGTATAAATTTTACTATCCGTACTGCCTTGCTCAGTTTCATTCACATCTTTATTGTTTTCAGATTCATTTGTTTCACTGGTTTTTTCATATTCCTTGTTGTTATCAGTCTGTGTTTCGGGTGCGTCATTCTCTTGATCCATGTTGAGTGACTTTTGTGTTTGATCACATTCTTTAATCACTGTTTTGTTGTGATCTTCATGTTTTGTGTCACTAATATTTATATTTTTCTCACAAATATTTCCAGTGGAATCATTACTATGTTGAGCTTTGTTTGTAACATATTCTTTCGTCTCTGCTTCGATTGTAGTTTCAACCATGGACTGATTTTCGTCTGTATTATCTGCGCCACAACTGAGATTTTCATTTGGTTTCATAAATGTATTGTTCACATCATCTGTTAATCTATCATTATTTTCTTCTCTTGCATTTGAAATATTTAGTTCAAAACAACTGCTTGACATTTCTGTTTGTACTGCTTCTGTGTTAGTCTTCATATCACCAGCT
This sequence comes from Cydia pomonella, assembly GCF_033807575.1. NCBI lineage: Eukaryota > Metazoa > Arthropoda > Insecta > Lepidoptera > Tortricidae > Cydia > Cydia pomonella. The sequence goes on from NC_084729.1 coordinate 4,689,441, forward strand.
CCTGAACGAACTAACATTGTTTTAGCATCGTCTTTCATATTATTTTTTACTTCATTTACCGCATAAGCAGTTTGTATTTCTGGTACAACAATAGCAATTTTACTTTGAGATTTCATAACTGATATACATAAATCATCTGACACAGAATCAACTGACTTTGTATCACCAGCTTGTTGTGTATTACTAAATTCTTTATTCACTTCAACACTAGTTTGTGCCTGACTGTGCCATTTCATGACTGATTTATTTAAATCATCTGTCCCTAAACACACCAACTTAGTATTAATAACTTGTTTTCTATTGCAAAGTTCATTATTCTTTTCATGAACAGTTTGTACTCCTATCATAGCCATAGTTCCTTGAGATTTTAACACTGATATATTTAAATCATTTGTGTCTGTCCCCACTGACTTCAGTGTTTCCCTTTCAGTCATTGTTCCTTGAGATTTCATAGCTTTTGTAATTAAATCATCCCCTGAACCAGCAGACCGTGTTTCATTTTCAATTATTTTCTCCTTTACCTCTGTTTTGATCTTTCTAATATGTGGCAAACTTGAAGCTACATTTTGTATTATATTTATAAGCTCCGAAATTGCTTTATTGCAAAGTTGATTGTAGTCTAATTCTCTCTTTTCTTTTTCATTTACTTTGTTATTTATGCCTAATATTTTCTCATCACACATCGTAATTCTTTTTACATTCAGTTTCGTGAAACCTTGGATATGAATACCATAATGGAGTTGATATTGCTGTTCATCAAAAACTAACCCACAAACACAAGAAATTCTGGCTGACTTTTCTGAAGGGCATTTTCCCAGATGTCTGAACATATATTCCAATTCATGGAAGGATAAGTCACATTGGCATTTATAAACTGTAGTTGCTTTATCTGTATCTTTTGCAATATTACTGGTGATTTTAGATGACACAGTTTTGTTTTGAACACCAATTGTAGTTCCTGGAATAAGGAGTGATCTAGCATCATGTCTTTCAAGAACAATTTTCAATTGAATTGGTTCCTTTGCAGCACCAGATGTTAGTAATCTCTGTAGTTGTGAGCTTGGTGCATTTTGCTGGGTAAGCTCAGTAATTTTTCGAATATCCTTTACTGGGATGCTGTTATTTTCTTGTGTCTTTATTATATCAGATGACAGTGTTGGTCGTGCTAATTTTGACCAATCTGGTACATTTTGAGAGGTACCTTCAGTAACTTTTTGAACATCTTTAGCTTGTGGGCTCATTTTTACTTGAATTTGTGTCTTTGCTTTATCACATGACAGTCTTAATTGTGGAAAGTTTGATCCACTTGGTCCATTTTGCAGGCCATGCTCATTAGCTTTTAGGATGTTTGCGGCAGGGCTAATTTTTACTTGAAGTTGCGCCTTCGCATCATCAGATAATAGTTTTTGCAGTGCATTTTTTTTTCTACTTAATACATTTTGCATTATAACCCCAGCTGCTTTTAGTAAAAGTGCATTAAAGAAATCATCATCTTTATGATTGAAAAATACTGTCCTGAACTTCATATTAGAGCTGACTGCAGCTTGATGCATCTTATAGTGTAGATACATGGTATTCTCATCAAGAAATGGTCTCTTGCATTCATAACAAGGGAATTCAGCAAGCTCTTTATTGCATGAGTTTTCTACGACATGTGCCAATACGGAATGTGGATCAATATATTTCAGACATTTCTCACATTGGAAGATCATAAATGGGGCAGATGACACCTTTTTCCGAGATGTCAAGCGAACAATTCGTGTGAAATAATATATACTATTACAGTTAATCATGTCTATTTCTGGCTTCGGTAAGTCATCCACAATGCCTGGCCACTTGTCCTGTTTCAAAAGATTATAGTCGCAATATATTAATGTATAAGCATAATCTGAACCATATTTACATTCATTGTATGTGTCAAAATCAACATCAAATTCCGCATTAGATATTACGCATTTCCTTGTTGAGTTTCTAGAGACAAACACCTCTGGATTTTCAGATGTGACAACATGATATTGGCAATGTTCAATAATGTGGTTATAAGATACACTAGCAAATTTGCAAGCGTTGCATCTAAACAGAAATGTTGATTTCTTCTCTAGGTGTTGGTATAACTTTGATCCTGTTGTACCATTACCTACTACAGATTTAAGTTTAGTGCTATTGTGATTCGATTTTCCTTCTCTCCTCCGTTCATTTTCGTCTCTATGGCATGCTCTGGTATGGTCTCTTACTATAGTAAGAGAAGGGAATCTCGCGGAGCAAAAACTGCATCTAAATTTCAATTCCGAGTCATTAATAGACATTCTTTTTGGTCTCTTTAAATCTGAATTGTGCTCCTGCTCTATTTTAGCATCACATAGTCTTTTCGATGTTACTGTCCGAGTTATCTTACCGACATTCTCATTTCTAATATCACTAGTTGTCCCATGAATTGAGTCTGAACTTCTATGTGCTTGATTCTTCTTTGATGATTCAGAAATAGCATAATCTACATCTTTTTGAAACTGTTCCAATATAGTTTTGATGTCTATCTGTTTAGATGCCATGACTATGAATAGCAGTCTGAATTTCCTTATATCTCCTAAAAAAAAACATAAAGATAGATTCATTAATACTTCTCATGATCAAAGTTTAAATAATGACACAATTCAAATAGAATTTCAAAGAGAGATTTCAACTACCAAGGATACTATTCGTTGCTTTTGTTAGGACTAAGTCATCATAATTTTTTTCATGATATAGAAGGCAAATAAGCAGACAAATGGCCTTATGGTAAGCAATTGCCATGTCCATGGATATTTGCAACACCATAGTATAAAGTAATGTAAACAAGGCCTTATGGTAAGCAATTGCCATGTCCATGGATATTTGCAACACCATAGTATAAAGTAATGTAAACAATTACAGCCTTCTATGTATATGATGACCGGTCTGGCCTAGTGGGTAGTGAGCCTGCCTATGAAGCCAATGGTCCCAGGTTTGAATCCTGGTAAGGGCATTTATTTGTGTGATGAATGCAGATATGAGATGAATGAGCTCAAATTTTACATACAATGTACACCCCTCTGCGGCCTCTGCCCCCCTAGATCACTAGCTGGCTATGCCCTTGTTTATCTATATACATATGTAGGTACATTGTCGCCTAGTAGCCATAGTACAAGCTTTGCTTAGTTTGGGGCTAGGTCATCTGTGTAAGATTTTTCTCAAATATAGGAAATCTATCACCTGATCTAGGAAATTTCAATCAATTTTTCATGTTATCGCTCCATCAAGGTGTTGATGATTCTGCCACTGTTGAGGTTCGATAAGACATGGCTAGTATATGAATCTTATCTAGGAAATTTGTCAAAGTATGATCTAAGTATAAGCAATCATGGCCTACTCTACAGTCTGCCAAAATATTAACTAACATAAAAAAATGTACCTCATATTTCTATGAAAATATTACTTGTGTTCTTAGAGTATAATGATACTTCCATACTTTTTTCTGACAAAGTCGACTGCAGAGTAAGATTAAACGGACTTCGATCTTAGTTTGTAATCACTAGATTAAAATAAATTACTATTCCGATTTTAAAATGCTAGTTAGACGCTTCTTTGGATAGAAAGACCGTTTTATTCACTATGATTTTATGAGATGGACGCGCAATTATGGGCTTTTACCGAATATCATCATAAAAATCATGACAACATACCTTTTTGTTACGTTCATTAAAACAAAAACTAACCAGGATTATACATATGTAGATAAAATGTGACTGACGTATTAAAAGCTGTTTACTGTTACAATTATGACAAAAGACTCACTAAATCCCAGACACGTAACATTTTAATGTAAAAAATCCCACAAGCAATTTTTTAGTAAATATAGATGATCGACTGTACTGACACTGACAGTAGTGTGGGTTGCCAGAGAGTAAATCATTTAAATAAGAGAGAACAAAGACCGGCTATCAAAGAGCATGCAATGTCAATTACGGGCATTTATCTTTGTCATTCTAATTACATCTTAGGATAAAAGAGAAAGATCCCGCAATTTGCGAATTTCGGTTTTCGCGGTAGGCCCCCCAGTTATTTAAAGTTTATGAATTTGTATTATTGACAATATTGTAATTGTAAGTATAGTATGGACCGTGGGCGTTGGAGGGTCTACCATCTTGTGGCCTGAATCGTAACCATAAACATGTACATTTACACGTCACGTGTTTTCTTGTGCATAGTAGGTTCTGCCATCTTGTGGGCCACATCGGAACAATAAACATCACATTTACGCCTCGCGCCAAAAATCTGACGGCTCCTGTGCTGCCTCCTACAGTTCATGCACGCTCCCTATATATTATAAATCGTGTAGACAAGCATTAAAACAGCTCAACACTGGATACATTTTACTTTTCTGCCGTAAGAACTAGTGAAGAGCAAATAACTTACTCCATCGATGATTATTGCAGCAAGGGAGTAGTGAAGTCATTATCGTTGGTTCTTTGTAAATAAAAGCATTTAGCTGTGTGTATAGCATATAATTTGACCAATATTGTGAAATACGTTTTAAATTGAAAACTATTGTTTATCTTTTTTATCAGTAAACGAGCTAGAATCGTAATTTGTATGTGTCTTAAATATTTTATATTTTACACCTATCGTAAGTGGCTGATCTGTAGCGTCACAAACTTTCATAAATTCATTTTTACTCCAGAACGTGTGTAATTTGCGCAAAGAGCGATATTTTGAAGAGAACTTTTCGTCCGAGAAAAATGGTTCTGATGTTTGAATATCCAGTGTCTCTTGTGGTAAAGGTAAGATCAACCTGAAAAATCAAATAAAAATACATTATTGGTACTTCAGCTTACTCCACAATGTGCTGGTTTATTGTTTTCATAAGTGAAACTGATGTAAAATATTTCTTACATAAAATATTCTTAACTATCTTTTGTTATTCTGTTCCGTTACCTCATTGCATGTAAAAACATTCGATGTGGTGCCGAATCTTCGGTATTACTGTAAGTGTAGTCACCAAGTATTGTGTGCCCAATGGCAGCACAGTGTACGCGCAGCTGGTGCCGACGACCTAGAAAAAAAGTAATCATACAGTATGTCTACCAACGAAAACCGAGATTGTAAACAAACATAAAAAGAAGCTTTTTAAAATAATAGAATAAAATATTTAGCCAAAATGAAACATGCCAAGTACTCTGTCCTGGAGCCAATGCACGACTGTGTACCAGTTGCAGTCGAGACTGCGGGACCTTGGCTTTGGAGGCGAAGGACTTCGTAAGGGATTTGGGTTGGCGGCTGAGGGAGAGGGGGTGCGACCCTCGGTCTTCGTACCTGGTCCAACAGATCTCATTGGCCATTCAGCGTGGTAACGCTGCCAGTGTGATGGGGACATTTGAGCCAGGTACGATTCGTGACGGTTAGTTTATTTAGCTTATATATTTATTTAATGCAATTATAGTTACACGTACAGCATAAAAATACAAATACGCCGGGAAACTTAAACTAACAAAATATATCATTCCAAGAAAAACATAATAGAAAAGTAGGTACAAGATACATAGGAAGGACAGAAAATAACAACACAACAGCATCACATAACAGTAGTAATATTATACACCGACTGTGGAAGGCCTATCATCCATCATCTCACAATACTTCAGGCACTCACGTCACGGTACACGGTCGTCCATCTCCATGCAAACAAATCACAATCAGGTGGTGACGTCAGAAGCGCATTGAGTAGTGTCAATGCTCGAAGGAGCGACGAATTTCTGCGTGACAGTGCGCGCCGCTGGCACCGCCAACAGTGGGCGCACCCGCGGTTTTAAACTAATCCTAGGAATATCCGGCACGTGCAGTCTGAGCACGCGACTCACGAGGTCTGGGCAGTCTAATTCACCACGCAGCATGCGACAAACTGTAACCAGCAAGTTGCAGTTACGCCTTAATTCTATAGAGTTGTAAGCTAGTGCTCCGAGCAAAAACTTAATCGGATATAAAAATGGGTAAAACCCGAACATTTTCTTATACAGAAATCTAAGAAAAGCCTTTTAAATCTTCTCTAGAAGTAAGGCGTAAGTCGACTCATACGTGGTCCACACAATTGATGAGGTCTCCAACTTGCTTCTCACCAAAGCGTTAAAGACAAGCTTTATGGCCTCAACATCTCGGAAGTCCTTGACGTTGCGAATCACGAAGCCTAGTCTTCTGAAACAGCTATCAGCTAGCGTGCGTATATGATCGTGGAATGTAAGACGTGAGTCAAAGGCCACCCCAAGATCCTTCACAGAGTAGACCCTGTTATTCTTGTCAAGTCCGAGCGTATACTGTGCAAGTAGAGGTGCTGCAGCTCGACTGAAAGAGCATACACAGCATTTGGTTACAATGAAGAGGAGTTTATTTTCCACGCTCCATCGCATCACAAGAGTCAATATCCTCCTGAAGAGAATTACAGTCTACACTATTTTTTACACCATAGATCAAGTTCAGGTCATCAGTATTTAGCAAACACTTATCATTTTTGACTACTTTCTCCAAATCGTTGATCATCAACCCAAACAAAAGAGGGCCGAGTGAACCCTGACTGACACCAGATCTCGTGTTATAAGGAGCTGAAACAAAAGATCCATGACGAACGTACTGCTGTCGATCGCGTAGATAACTTGCAAATAGAGCGAGCAACTTAGGCGAAAAGCCTAGGCAGTTCAGATAGATATTATTGTTTACTCGTATAAATGACGAAGCCTGTTGCGGCTATCTTCATTGGTTTGTTTGGGACGAAGCATGTTGCTGATATGCATCTGAAGCCTGCGTTGCGGATAATTTACATGCTGATTTTGAAGTGGTAATAAATTCTATTGTTTGTATAGAATAAAAATATTATTTTTTACATCTGCCGTAAAAAGTGAAGTCCAGATTGAACATTAAAATTAGTGCAATTTTCATATTTCTGACCTAAACATTAGCGGGCTTGTGTAAATGGTTAAAGTTAATATACATACTATAATGTATTCTTATACAAACGGGTGTGTACAGTGTACACATACTTTATATCAGTCCATATAAATATGCAAATACTTACCAGTGACAGGTTTCAACAATATCACACTAACGGGATCGTTGCAATAGTAACCAGTTTCTAAGAGAAGCATACGAGTATGCGCCGGTCGTGGATGCACCGCTGTAGTTACTGCAGTTTCAGGCAGCGATGTAACCGCCACCATTTTGTGCGACGATGATGCTGTTAAAGCGTCAGTACCTTAGAGATAAAATGTATATTAGGCTTTTCTAAAGATTATTGCTCAAAATATGTATAATTAGACTCAAATACAAGAAATCAGTCAAATTAGAAGGCTAGGCCAGTAATGTCAGGTTATTGACTTACCCACCGAATATTCAATATCGCATAATTCAAATTCTACATGGCCTCTAACAACCGCTAAGTAGTATTTTTTAGTTTCTCGTTTCTCAAATAATTTGCCTGCGATGGCTGATGCGCGTTTATTTTTTGCTATACATAATACACCACTGGTAGCGTAATCGAGGCGGTGAACAAAATGCAATGGATCTGAGGATGTAGAATGGTGAGAGTCATGTTTGGCGATGTTGTAGGTAACTGAATTCTGTAACAAACAAGGACTTGCTAGTTGAATTTTTTTCGCTCAGGACTTCATTTGGCCATACCGAATTCAGAATTCAACCTGAAAACGAATGGCGAAATCATATGAATACATTAATGTCAGGGAAAATTATACCAAGTTATACTCTTTATTGCACTCCTGAGCTCCTGACGCAGTTTAGGATATATGTAAAAAAACATAAACACATATAGAGGTAACAACAGGCGAACTTATCGCCTACAACCGATCACTTCCTCCAGACAACCTTTGGGTATGTTCAACTTAATTAACAATTGTTTTTGTAAGTATATAAAATCGCGTGACCTAATATTGCGACTGTGGGAGGTAGAGATACTTTTCTGTTTGTCTGTACATTATCACGACATCACGTCGGTGCGAGTTTAGGGGTCAATATTGAATTTTATATTTAAAAAAAAAGTGAATTTAGTAGCAAAACAGACTACTCATCTTTACCTCATCTTAGCAATTTACAGGTTGGATTAGTTGCATTTATTCAGTTTAAGTACTTTATTTTAAAAAAATCGACATCGATAAACAATCTCGTAACCACATCAGCACATCACTACAGTTTTAAGTAAATAAACATAACCTCAATTGAGTACAATGATGTGTTTGGCTTAAATATTGAAATTAATTTATTGATGGGCACAAATTATTTATTAGAGCAATATACCTTTTCGTTTTCATCTTCTGAGTTTATGTACATGTCATACGGCTTATTTACAATCAAATAGTCCTCGCTTTGGTACAATTTAGGAATAGACATTTTCATGTTTGACTTGTTTGTAGCTGGTTTTGTTATTGGTGATAAATGTAAAAAACCGTAGTAGCTTAGTTTAATAGCTTAATCAACGATTTTTATATAAATACTTTGCAATATTGGCATTTTGTGTTTTTGTGATTATTGCTGTCATCAGGTCATCACATTTCAGCTTCATTCAAAGTTTCATTCATGCTTCATCATAATATTATTTTTGTTAATAAAGAAATATAATATAATCAACATTAATTTTTTTACATGTTTTATATGAATGAGTTGTTCGACTTGTAGAAATTGGTCACTTATGCGATTTTGATATATAAAGCCTCAAAACAAGTAGCAAAGAAAATAAATATCTCGACAACTAATTTGGAACGCTTTCATTACTTAGATGTCATATTTGACATACTCCTGTTGTATAACGCTGCAAAATATAAAAGCGTGAAATGTTTCTATGGTCGTTTAGTATTTTCGTAACTTTTCGATTTAGTAGGATTAAATCTTTTCCGAAGATGTGTCCGAAATTATTAATCAATTGAAAAAAATACTTTAAAGATGAACCGAATGAAGAAGCATAGAATCAAAGAAGAGAAAGCGACGACTTCCTCATCTAGTCGGAGACAGGAGGAGCATGATTTGGCGTATTTCATTCACGACAGAGTAGAGTTGATGCATCAAGTGTTTTCTGTTTTGAAATCGAAAGAACTCAAGTCTTTGGCCCCTGAGTGCGTCAGACGGTTATCTATAGACGATTTACAGGAGTTATGTTTGGAAGAAGTAAGTATCGGCGGGTTTCTTGCCGTTAAAAGTAAAATATAATTTAGTCTTTTTACGCCTGCAACTCCAGAGTTACTTGCGCGTTGCTGACCCCAACACTCCGCACCCTCGTTGAGCTCTGGCAACCTTACTCACCGGCAGAAACACTATGAGTAGGGTCTAGTGTTATTTGGCTGCGGTTTTGGTTTTTTGTAAGGTGGAGGTCCCCACTTGGGCTCTGCTCTAGATCTGTAATGACATCCGCTGTGCTGTGCCCTACCATGCAAAGGGAGATGACCTTCACAATGCCCATACCTCTCTTTCGGACGTAGTTTAAGGACGTACCCAGGTCAGTCTGGCTCCATGGTGCCTTTTTAGCAAGCAGAGATGTGCAAAATGCTTCACTGAGTTGAAAAAATTGATTCATATCTTGCGCTCGCGGTGATATATATACCTCATTTCGCTCAGTGGATCTGTAGACTATATTGTTCACGAGTGAGTAGAGAGAGATGCCAATCAATCAGGTACACACAGCCATAAGTGCGACCAGGATGGTGAATCACGCGATACGATTCTGCCATGGTTTCCCGACACCCCAAATTATTCTACTAGCTCACTCCCTCATCAGGCTTGGCTGTCTCATTTGAATCATAAGTGGGAAAGAGTGAACAAGGAACACTGAGATAGATGACTTACTGAATGAGTTGAAGAGTGAGTGAATTCAATCAAAAGAAAACTAATCAAATCACTCACTCTTGAATAGCCAGGTCCACACAGCGAGCAAGTGAGCATGTACGTGTGAGGCAATTTCCTCACGCACAAACCGGCCAGTGTAGACGTGCCTCGGCACTAGGCAGGCATTAGGCAGTTATTACGCGCATAGCGTTGTCTCGCCCAAATATTGGAGAGGGAGAGACATGCGAATTGCACCCAGTGTGTTAACCACCTTAGAAATCACCAGTTTTAGAATCTCAAAGAGCCTTAGAACTCTAAATGTCAAGTTTTTGGCCCCTTGAAAAAGCCATAATCACACCTCCAAGCCAAATGCGGCTTGTTTGCCATCCCATGGTGTAGCTGTTATTTTACTTACCTGCTGCAAATGCATTGTGAATGTCATCTCACTTTGTGTGGTAGGGCATAGTGCAGCGGATGCCATTCCAGATCTAGAGCAGAGCCCAACTGGGAAAGTACTCGTACCTCCACCTTACAGAAAACTGCAGCCAAATAACACTAGACCCTACTCATAGTGTTGTGTTTGTGCCGGTGAGTAAGGATGCCAGAGCTCAATGAGGGGGCGGCTGGGGGGGTTTTAAGGTCAGCAACGCGCATGTATGCGCGCGCTGGAGTTGCAGGCGTACATAGGCTACGGAGACTGCTTACCGTGAGGCGGGCCGTATGCTTGTTTGCCACCGACGTAGTATAAAAAAAAAGAACATCCTGGTTCAATTCCAGGACACTGGGGGCCTTGTCATCTATTTGAGTTTAATTTTACTTATTTCAGCTTCTAGGAATAAGTTCCAAACGACTATGCGCTATCCTGGACGGTGCGGAGCCCCCCTCAGACACAGACTCCTCTAGCCAGTCAGCCGAGCAGTTGGAGACCATCTCTCTCGACAGCATATCATCCGATGATGAGATACTGAGCCAAGCTAGTGGTAAAAAGAAAAAGGTATGTATGTTACAATTACAAATGGTATATATATAACAATATTTTATTTATTTTATTTTATTTAAGTACTAGTGACCTGACCTGCCCGGGATTCACACAAGTTACATAAAACCTTAACAAATTCAGTATACATCCAAACCTTTCTCAAGAATCACTAGTTAATGAACTGGCTTTTTAGCATTAGACAGACAGTAAACGATTTTGATGTGTATTTTTAATGAAAATCAATTTTGAAAAGTAAGTCACGGTCACGGCAAATATGTAACAATTATAAATCATATTTATTTTTATTTTCTTAATTTGGGATTACCAACAGCCAACAAATAATACATCTTACACACTCTTAAATCTATATGACAATCAGGACGATAATTTTGTTACATTTAAAAAAAGTTGTGGCACAACGAAAACTTGTGGGATGTCTGATGTCTATCTGTGTGTTTATTGGGAGTATGTTTCAACAGGTGTGATATTTTATATTATGGAGTGTGGATTTAAAAGGAGTGAAATCTGTTATGGTAGTACTGTTGCAAAAGTGTCCGACTGTCAGCTATAAATAACAGTTCAAAATCTCTCCAGAGTAGCGCTAGAGTAGCTAAGAACCTAGGCGTTATTGACGGAGTGAAGTGCGCTGTCTATGATTTGATTTTTTTGTCAAGTATTCTAGGTATTGTAGCGCCACCTATAAGGTTTTTTTAGACACTTTTTGGTACATGGAGATTTAATTCCTTCCACCTTTCATATTTTATATGTATGTAGATAGTAGAACCATCATTTAATTGATGTTAAAAGCCGACGCGTGAGTTTTCCCCGCCCGAGCCCGCCGCCTCGGCCGAGGCATGTCTACAGTGGCCAATTTGTGCTTGAGGAAATTGCCTCGCGCGTATGCTCACTCTGTGTGGACTGTGGACCCAGCTAAAGACCAATGATGATGATGAGATAATAGAACTCGCTTCATACGATTTTTCGCATAATACGCCACTTGGACGTAACTTAGCGAAAAGGATAAAATAACCAGCTTAGTGCGAGTCAGATTCGCGCACGAAGGGTTCCGTACCATTACGCAAAAACTGCAAAAAAAAACACGTTTGTTGTATGGGAGCCCTACTTATATATTTATTTTATTCTGTTTTTAGTATTTTGTTGTTCTAGCGGCGTCAGAAATACATTATGAAAATTTCAACTGTCTATCACGGTTCATGAGATTTTTTTTTTACATACAGCCTAGTGACAGACAGACAACAGTGGAGTCTTAGTAATAGGTTACCGTGTTTACCCTTTGGGTACGGAACCCTAAAAGTCGACATTCAATTGAATGACTTTTTGACAGGAAGTTCAATTTTTGTTGACTGATGTTTTGCGGATTGCATCCAATAATTAAAGCCCGACCAGAAATATATGATCATTGTCAAGAGGGCGCTGTATTTCTCATGTATAGGGTGACAGTTCAGTTTAGTATGAAAAATTTAGTTCCAATGAAATTCCGCAATATGGCGCGTGATCATATATTACTGGTCAGGCTTTACATTTATTTTACATTGATCCCTGCAACTTCAATTGTCGGTTAATACGCTTACCCTATATAACGACGTTTTATTGTTGATTTGTTGTTGATCTGTAAAATCTTTAATCAGGTTTTACTTTACATAAAACACACAATGCACAGGGGTTAAAAGGTTTTTAATGATTTTAAGACAGACGTATTTACATTTGTGGTCCGAAGCTATACTCTGTATCTTTAGGTATTAAATTTCTTTTTACAAACAATTTGTACATTTTCGGGTAGTTACAACATTGCTTGGTTAACCAACCAAATACAAAACTGTCTGGAACTGTTACTGAACGACCCGACTTTAACCTACATTATTTGATCATATAATGTTTTCATCTACCCTCAACTAGTTGAAGGAGCTAATTTGGGGGTAGATTTTGTTTACTTTTATTGAAATACCTAAAGGTACACAGTATGATTAAAAAATCAAGGCTATAGATAGACAGAATACTCTTTATTGGTACACCTCACTAAAAAGATACAAGAAAATAAACAATTGATTAAATGTAGAGGCAGATAACAGGCGGTCTTATCGCTAAAGAGCGGCTATAATTATTTTTGACTGATAATATTTTTTTTACTTTAAATTTTACTTGTTCCAGCACAAGCACAGACATTCAAAGAAGAAACGCCGTAAGAAGTCAAAGTCGGGCGATGAGGGTGAAAGTCGAGCCTCACGCGCCGGCCTGACCGTGCTCGAGTTGCTCGAGCTACAGGCCCGAGCTCGAGCCATCCGCGCGCAGCTACACCAGGAGCCGTCCAGTTAGTTTTGGTTTAAGTTTTTTGGGGCCTTGCACACCGCGACTTTTTCACGCACAGTCGACGCGCGTTCTAAGAACGCCGACGCGCGCGAGTAACGATCAGGGACTGCATAACCGAAAAATAACGATACCTTTACATAACGGTATGACATCATACCGGTTTAATCCGAACCATTTAGGTAGTCGAATAAATTTATTTCGCTACCGAAAAATAACGGTACCGTTATTTTTTCGGGCACCTTAACCGCTTTCATAAAGGCACCCTATAAGCTTAGGCGTCGTTGCCAAGCCGCCCGCGCCTTATTATATATAGTGTGCTTTATTTTAACGTCGTCTTACTAAGCGCGAAGGCCGCAACGCAATTCGCTAAAGTATATTTTATTGAACTCAATTTACACAAACATAAATTATTGAATACAATTTTTTCGGTATCGAAATAATATCGGTTAGGTACAGGTATAATAACAGGTAAGGTATATACCGGAAAAAATACCGGTACCGTTATTTTAAAACGGTAGCTATACCTTTATATCGGAGCCGCGCGGCCTACCGGTATAATGTATCAGTTTGAGTATCGTAATTTTATACCGCTACCATACCGTTATACCGTAACCGAAATCAGTCCCTAAACGCGTGTCTGCATCGATAAAGGTGTGCAAAGGTCTACAAGCTGCGACTGACTTTCGCGCGAATCGCGTGTGTATCGAAACAAACGTGCATCGACGGCGCGTTAAAAAGTCGCGGTGTGCAAAGGCCCTTAGTTTCTCATGGAATGGGATTAGGGTGCCAGACAGACAGAGATTTTTTCCTTTGTATATGGCATTATTTATTTCGTTTCTAGTTTAAATAGTCTACTTGTAAAAAATACATATCAAAATGCTTTCATACAATCCCTTTTTAAAATGTTTTTTTTTTCAGAAACCGCCGAGCCAGCAGCGGAGCCCGCGAGCTCCGACAACGACGAGGTCCTCATCAAGGAGGAGCCGGCGGAAGTGGTGGAGATCAGCAGCGAAGACGAGAAACCGGACGTGAAGAGGCTCGACCAGCAGATTGGTGAGAAACAGTATACAAGCCGCCGAAAGTATGGCTGCATCAATTCCGTTTTTTTTTTATACTACGTCGCTGGCAAACAAGCATACGGCCGTTCGTTCGTTTCAAACGTGTAAGCGTACGGTCGTTTGAGACAGTGTCAATCAGCGGCATCGCTAAAATATAAACTAAAAAACTATGGCTCTCAGATGAAGAACCTACTGACAGGTAGGAAGATGTGTGCGGTCATAATATTTAAATCGAGAGTGAATCGACATCTTTTAGATTAGCATGTTCCATCCTAGACTGCATCGGCACCTACCATCAGGTGATATTGTGGTCAAATGCTTACCTTTTCCCAATAAAAAGGCTAGTTATTCATAGGACAGTTTTCTTTGTGATATAAAAGCATGGTAGTAAATTTTTGGGATTTCAGAATACCCCGAAAACCTAGAAAATTAGTTCCATCTTGTAAAACGCTCTATGGAAATGGAAGTCGTCGATTATTTATAAACGTATTAGCAGAGAATATGAGGCCAGTGAAGCGACTCGACCAGCAGATTGGCGAGCGTATATTAGGGTTTATAGACTTTTTTATGATGATCATTAGAGATGGGCCGAGTGCTCGGCAAGTTTTTCAATGTTCGTATTCGGCTGGATTATTCGGTTAAGATTACGAATGTTTTCAAATCTACATAAATTTTAATGATCGAAATTGTTACCTATTTAGCATTCTCATTATCTCTATATACCCTCCAGCTCATGTTAAATTCATTTGACTTTATGATCATTTGATGAGTGTTAAAAAATAGTGACTCGTTTATCTTTTCTTCTAGAAAATTGCCTAGAAAGTGATGTATCCCTACTCCATACTAAAGAATGTTACAGATGAACCAAAAATTCGGCCGAATATTCGATTGACAATGTAGGTAAATTTTCGACCCATCATTAATGTTCACAATAATCATCACAACATTGTTTTAAAAAAAAAAAACCGTGTGCACATCATTTTGAACATCTGATTTGCCTAGATTTTTTTAAGTGTTTAGTGAATAAGATTTTCTTTTTTAATTTATGTGGATAGCATGTAGATGTTTTTTGCAGTAAATGTTTTTCTATTCTATTCTATTATATTCTATTCTATTCTTAGCAACTTCTGCTGGTAACTGTATGTATATACTTATTACATTATTTCAAAGGATATACTAAATGATGACTTTGACTGTACTATTGAATATTGATTGCAAAATTCATTGATTCCAGGTACAACTACATCTCAATCTAATGAATCTGAGGCAAATCACAAGAATGGTGACTCAAAAACAGTGACTAAAAGGATAAACGATTTAGTAATAACAGTTCCACAATCCAAACCGACCCGGAAAATTAAACTGAAAAGGCAAAAGCCAACGATGACTAAAGAAACAACATCTAATAATGTAGCTGAAAAAGAAAAAGTTGAAACTAGCACTACTGTTAACAATAATGCTACAACTAATGTCAAAAACGCTGTAACAGAACCCAAAAAAGATAGCAATGTTGAAGCTAAAAACAGAAGTAAGAAGAGTAAGAAGAAAAAGAAGAGGGTTAAAGAAAAACAAGGCAGTGACGAAGATGAAATAACTATTCAGTTATCGGATTCGGAGAAAATGGACCTGCTTGAAGATTTAGATGCAAAGAACTTCGATACTGTTAGCTCCAGCGATTCTGATAGTTCAGATGATAGTGAAAATGAAAACCAAGATGATGAAAAACAAAATACTTCTGATACTGAGAAACAGGCTGATAATTTAGGAAATAACAAAATTGATGACACTAAAATAGAAATTATAGCCGAACCTGATGGAAAGAAAGAAGGTAAAAACGATGATGAAATAAGAGGTTATGTGTCTAAAGAAAATGAAGGAACAGTAGAAATTAATGATTTGCCTGTTATAAATGATGATATTAGAACATCAAACGATACTAAAGAAGACGAATCTAGCAATGTAAAAGTGGTTACAGAAATTGACATAAAATCAATTACAATCGATGACAATAATGAGAGAGTTCAGGATTTAAGTGAAGCCAAAACAGATGATGTTCAAAATGAACATAATAATGAGATAGTCGTTGAATGTGCGAATATAGAGAAAAGTGACGATAAAGCGGAAAGCTCATCTTGTATACAAACAAAATCAGATGGTGAAATATCCGACAGAGAGAGCTCTGAAGTTGAAGCCTCGGATGTGCAACCGGAAGTAGTATGTATATCCGATGACGAGCACAAGAAGAAGAAAAAAAAGAAAAAAGACAAGAAATCTAAGAAAGAAAAAAAGAAATCGGGTTTTCGGGAGAAAACTGATGAAAACTTTTATAAAGATAAATATGCGGAAGATAAAGAAATACCTACCACTATGATAGAAACAATAGATGATGGCGATGATGACGTGTATGAATATTTAGAAATTTCTGATGATTCATCTTGCTACGAAGTGGAGGGCGTGTCAGTTCTATCTAAGGAACCTACCGCAGAAGAAATAGAAGCATTTTCGGCTAAGATGGACGAAATTGACTTAGAAAAAGATGAAACACTGATAGCAATACCAAACGAAAACTTAGAAGTAGAAAACGATACTAATGACCTTGAAAATGTATCATGGAAAGATAGATACTTAGGAAGTAAGAAGGTAAAACGAGTATTGACTACATCGAATATACTAAATGCTATTAGAAAGAAGAATAAAGAGTTGAAACAGAAGTTAGCGGAAGCTAAGAAGGCAGAGTTGGCAGAGAAAGAAGCACAGAAAGAAAAAGTAGATGATACACCGACAGTTGAAGATGGTACTATTGAACAGTATGAAACTCTTGTAGGTTCTACCAAATATGTAGATCCAGTTAAGGAAGTAGACACAACAGAAGCTAAAGATACACAAAATAAAGAAGATTCTGAAAACAAAGATAATTTGAGCAAAGAAGATGAAAGTGAAAATGTCACAAAAGAAATGAAGAAGGACGCGAAACAGCTGCTTAAAATGTACAAGAGACTTCTGAAATATAATGATATTAATAAGCAAAAAGATCCGAATAAAAAGAAAAAGAAGAAACAAAAGAAAAATAAGGAGAAAGAGAAAGTAGCTTAAGAAATGAGTGTCATAGACAAGTAAATAACACAGACTGTACACCATAAGTCATACAACACTATTTGTATATCACTTACTTTAAAGTAAATAAAAGTAATGCGTACCTATACTGTATACTTGACTATTTCATTTAGTTATTAATAGTGGAAGAAGTGTTAATTCTAAGACAAAAATCGTGATTAATTTTTGAAATCTGGGGCCCCGTTCTCGAACGGTTTGAGTCTAATTCGTTTTGGATTTCACGGGCCTATAAATCCCGGTCTTTAGATAGGCTTGCGTGGGGATATTGGGAGCGTGCACGACTGTCACGCAACCTAGTGTCCGCAAGTCTAGGGGAAAACGTCAATTCACTACATCTTATAAAACTACTCCAAAACTAAAAACTACTGAACGGATTTTCATACGACTTTCATCTATCAATAGAGTGATTCTTGAGGAAGGCTTAAATATATAACTTGTTAAGGTTTTGTGTAAATTGTTTGAAATATAACGATATTTTCGGAAAAAATCACGCTGGCTAGGAGCTTTAATCGAAAACGCTGCCTAATCCGTTTGAGCTATAACAACACAATGTATGGTGGGGTTGTTTCTCATTCATAGGTCTACAAAAAAGTCCGCGATGTTAAATGTCTATCTTTTAAGGATAACTTACTATATCCATTCTTAACTTCTAGAAAAAGATCACGTAATATGTGGCATTTGCAAAGCTATTTACATGGATACATTATTAACAATTATCAAAATAAATACGTTAGTTATATTAAGCATTTCATACAGATTACAATGGTCCCTTACACCATACAATTTAAATGAATATTTCAGGAGTAATCGTAAATCAAAGTTTCATTTCAAGCCATATATGTAATTGTACGAAATGTTAAAGACGCTACCCGCAATTAGTTCAATTTTTTACCACCTTATGCGCTGGGATCGCTTTACTTACCCCCACCATGCACTTCGCACGGTCCCAATAGATCCAACACGTAGAAGCCCCTTGGAGAGCTTTAATGCTATGTAGAACGCCTGCTGCGACCCGTCTACAGGCGTAACAATAGACACCCGTGAACCGGTCGCAGCAGGCATTGGGACTATTGTAGAAAAAGTGAACAGTATAACGGTCTATGGATTGAAGTTTGGGTGGACAATGAAACTGGGTTATTGCAAAGACGTCCGGACACCTGCCATAACAATGTTTTCACTAGTTATCTAGGCAGGCGGTGACTTGCCGCCCACTAGATGGGCCCCTGAAACTACCGTTGTGAAGACGACCAGGAGCAACACCGGTGTGAGCGGCTCAGGGGTGGCGAAAGGTGTGCGCCGCTTTCTACTCAATGGTAGATATTTCATGAATACCAGAATAACTCGTAAGATATGATATGAGGATACAGTCTGTGCAGAAAGAGTCGTGGAATATAATGAATCCAATACATTCTATGACTCTCTTTCTAATAATATTTTTAATAGATGTTAATAATTTACTGCACAGAATACAATATCTTACTTTAAGTAGGTAAGGTTATGGAATAAGAAAAAATAAAACAGAAAAACACAATACTTATAATAAGAGTTGTCTTTATTACAAAAACACGTTGCTAATATTTAAGTCTTATTGTTAACAGATCTCAGGTAGATTCAGCAGTCTGAGTCTCCACTGCCACGAATTTTGCTTTTAAGTCCAGTTTTTGCTCCGCCTTCAGCTTGTCCGGCCGCATTAGCAGCGCCATCTGCACCGCCGGCTGGGCCTCCTGCTCCACTGGCAGCGTCTTTAAGAGACTCGGCAGTATCAAGTCCTTTCTGAGCGATACCTGCTGCATTACCGGCAGCGCCTCCTGCCACGTTGGCAGCGCCTCCTGTCCCGCCAGCAGCGCCTGCTGCCCCACCAACAGCGTCTTTTAGAGACTCGGCAGTATCAAGTCCTTTCTGAGCGATACCTGCTGCATTACCGGCAGCGCCTCCTGCCCCGCCAGCAGCGCCTCCTGCCCCGCCAGCAGCGCCTGCTGCCCCACCAGCAGCGTCTTTTAGAGACTCGGCAGTATCATGTCCTTTCTGAGCGATACCTGCTGCATTACCGGCAGCGCCTCCTGCCCCGCCAGCAGCGCCTGCTGCCCCACCAGCAGTGTTTTTTAGAGACTCGGCAGTATCAAGGCCTTTCTGGACGGCACCTGCCACATTACCGGCAGCGCCTCCTGCCCCGCCAGCAGCGCCTGCTGCCCCACCAGCAGTGTTTTTTAGAGACTCTGCAGTATCAAGTCCTTTCTGGACGGCACCTGCCACATTACCGGCAGCGCCTCCTGCCCCGCCAGTAGCGCCTGCTGCCCCACCAGCAGTGTTTTTTAGAGACTCGGCAGTATCAAGTCCTTTCTGGACGGCACCTGCCACATTACCGGCAGCGCCTCCTGCCCCGCCAGCAGCGCCTGCTGCCCCACCAGCAGTGTTTTTTAGAGACTCTGCAGTATCAAGTCCTTTCTGGACGGCACCTGCCGCAATACCGGCAGGGCCGCCTGCCCCACCAGCAGCGTCTTTTAGAGATTCGGCAGTATCAAGTCCTTTTTTAGCGGTATCTGCCACAATACTGGCAGCGCCTCCTGCCCCGCCAGCAGCGCCTCCTGCCCCAGCAGTTTGACTTCCTAGAGAAGCCCCAGCATTAAGTCCGACACTGATAGCGCCTTTTGCAATTCCACCAGCTCCCTGAGGACAGCCAATAACATAAATATAGTTCGATTCCCATATTACACTTCACGCGCCGAATGATGGTCCCTATGACACACATGACACATGACAGTTCATTTTTATCACGAGTGTCGCTACTGACGGAAAGTGTATTGCTTAACAATTTACTACTAATATTACACGCGGAGTTGAAAATAGAATTCCAGAAATCCGGTTATAAGATTAGCTGAAAATTGTTGAGCGTTAGACTTTTCGTTCGTCGCGACATCTATTGTCAAGTAAGGGGTACTGACAAATCCGCTACTTGACGCTACATGTCGACTACGAAAATAATAAGCGTTTTGGTAAAAAAAACTGTATGTAGTGAGCACGCTATGCTTACTTATTTCTCTTAGGTTTATAAGAAAGGATGAAAATTCAAAGTTTTTATTATTTACGTGTCTCTAATTCTTAGTAACCCTTAAGACGAAAGTGGACGGCCGCTCGAGAGACCCTTTCCATACAAATGTAGTCCCCATAATATAATAAGTTAATAACCATTTCTTTTTTTTTTGTAATTTGACATTTAGAGACAGTATACATCTCTAATAAAGTATATATTATTTATTAGGTATTTAAGTATTTATTATTTTGTAATCTTATTGTTTATAAAAATGGACATGTAAAAGTGCCCCGTATTTGCTGAATAAATGTTTGATATTTGATCAGCACGGACGGTGCCGCACCGCGGGATTTCGAGTAGAAATATTAATATGTACATGTCATGACTCAAATGCAGCGATCTTAATAACTAGTTAGAAGCTTAATAATTAATCAAAAAAAGTCATATAAGTAAAGGGGCAGTTATGGCATTATACAAGGTGTAACAAAAATAGTAAGTTTAAGGGCATATTCTGTATCGAGTTCTGATTAGGAAAAAGTAGAAAAATAATTTCACGCAAAACATTTTTGGCGTTCGTATGGAGGGTTGGTCGACTTGGATTACTTGCCACTCATCTTCCAATAGATCTCTTTTTTTCGCGTCATAAAAAAATTTATTCTGCCAAAATTACCGAATATTATTATTATTATTTTATTTTTTATTTTTGTTAAAACCTGTACAAAAAATTTAATTGCGTATTTTTTTTTTTCGATAATGTCAATATCCAGGGAGGAAACTTTGTGTTGATAAGTGGTCGTCCACTATCGTGTTAACCAGTTCAAAGATAACAATCGAAGGTCACCGAATAGGAAAAAGAACCGAAATACTTACCAAGTGTGGTTTAGATGCTGCCAAAGCAACCTGCGAATGAAGACAAAACTTAGTATTTAAATATGTAGGGTGTATATATATATATATATATATATACACCCTTCATATCCGGGTGTATATATATGTATATAAATAATTCATAGTTAAATGTATATATATATAAATGTATATAGGTATACTAATATACATGGT
The DNA here is from genome assembly GCF_033807575.1 of Cydia pomonella. Classification (NCBI taxonomy): domain Eukaryota; kingdom Metazoa; phylum Arthropoda; class Insecta; order Lepidoptera; family Tortricidae; genus Cydia; species Cydia pomonella. Next base: position 4,710,841 of record NC_084729.1, read on the forward strand.
TGGCTGGTAAGACCCGAATTATTTTAACCACGCATTCCTGAGGTCATAAAAGCAAAAAGTCGCAACCAAAAAGGCGTTTTTCACTAAGTTATTACAGAAATCAATTTTCAAAAGAATTGCCATTATATTATTACACAACACCGATTTTAGAAAACTTTGTATGACATTTTAGTCTCTAAAAATGCGGTCAAGAATACCCCTTTAAAATCTGTCGGGTTTTATCAGCCCACGGTGTATGTTATACATTGCGTAAAGTAGGTTAAAACTTTTTACTATTTAGTATAAATCATAAATGAGTATCAACATTACAATATACCATATTGTAATGTTAATATTGAAAGATTACAATATTGTAATGTTAATATTGAAAGATTACAATGTTAAAAGATTACAATATGCCATAAGTTTAATAAGACTTCTACTCTGCCTAAATAGGTTCAACGAATTCAGTTGATTGATCAAAATCGGCAATGTAGACATTTTGGCGACATTATTCTTATCCCTACCATGTATCAAGGCTTTTCTTGTTGGCACAATAAAAGGGTCAAAATGATTTTCGTTGCATTGTTTCTGACCACTCTGTCACGTTTGTATCTATACCTTCTGTCAAATAAATAAAAAAGTCGAGTGCTATAGTACTCATGTCTAGCTGTAGATTATACCAGCTCTCTAGCGTTATTCAAACCGAAACTACGAGGGTCCGAAAATACGACGAAACTTGCCGAGAAAAGATAGGCCGTGCCCAGATCTGATTAAAAAATAAAAACAAAATTACATCTCATACAAAATGCTCCACTCTGTCACATTTTTGGGGACAAAAAACAAGACAAAGAAAAGAATTTTTACCCAATAAACGTTACCGTAAAGAAACAGGTAGGTAATTTTCATGTCCGATTCCAAATCTCGCGCCGATAGTCTGTGAGGCAGGGTCACTAGCCACTATACGAACATATGTAGTATCTTCTTCGTAGTTTGTGCTACCAAAGAGAATTAAGAAGACCAAGAGTGCTCACTCCATACAACGGTTTCGTTAACAAAAATACTATTATTTTCGTAGTCTACATCTAGCGTCAAGTAGCGGAACTCTCAGTACTGCTACTCGACAATAGATGTCTCGGCAAACAAAATGTCTAATGCTTAACGATTTTCCGTTAATATTTTAACCGGAAGTCTATTTTCAACTCCTACGCTTACTCTAATAAATATTAGCTGAAAATCATTGAGCATTAGACTTTTTGTTTGCCGCGATATCTATTGTTGAGTAGCAGTAGGTACTGAGAGTTCCACTACTCGATGCTAGATGTCGACTACGAAGATAATAAGCGTTTTGGTACCAAAACTGAAGGCCTACCGCGAACCACGTTCAACGTGTTGCCTCTCTGTCGCACTTGTAAATTCGTACGTAAGTGTGACAGGGAGGCAACACGTCGAACGTGGTTCGCGGTAGGCCTTCTGATGTATGGAGTGAGCACACTATGTACTTCTTATTTCTCTATGGTGCTACCAACTAAGCTACACCGTATATTGGTAAAATAAAATGTGATTCTTACCACGGCAAGAAAAATGACGATCTTGATACCGGCCATGATGGAGCCTTTACTTCAAGAATGTCTTCAGCACTCTAAGTTCGGTATTTATACCCCAAGGCCCCATGGGAGTCAAGGTTGGTCAACACAGGTGCTCCGGCTTAGACGTCAATGCATTAGCTCATTGTCCATACTTTATAAACAACTATAGATTCCTCATTTCGTCATTTGAAATTGCCTTTTCATTTCTCAAACTTTGAAAGTGGGCCGTTGCTGTTCTAAAAAGCGTGCAGAAAATGATAAGCTCTTGCTCTAGAGCAATGTTCTTTCTAAGTTTTTTTCTCTTTTTTACGATAAGCAATTACAATATTGATTTTAAATGGATTTGTTTTGAACACCCCCATTCCATTAATAACGATATTCTTTCCTAAATTGTTAAGTACCCACAAGAAATACTACTTATTGTATACTTAGCCGTGATTTTAAACTGCACATGTATTTTACTTTCCTCCTATTCCAAATGAAAAGTAGAGTGTTTAACTCGGGTAAAAGGCACCATTTCATCCTTATCAATCTACTAATTAGAGCTTGAGAGGGTCTACCGCGAAAAACCCAAATCGAAATATTTGAGCGATAGAAAGACAGATACAGAAATTTAGCTTTCGCGGTAGGGCCTCAGATGAGGGATGATTGTATTTACTTATCATTTCTTAGACTATAAGTAGCAAAGACATTTTTGAGCAGATAAAGTCCATCTAATTTTGCGTCGTTACAACATGTTGTTCAACATACGACTATTTAGAAAATTATAATATACTAAACAAAGAATACAATACAAATAATAATACTTAATAGGTACTTCATTCAAATTGCGTTGAAAAAAAAGACTAATATGTGACGTCACACTTGGGGGAAGGGGGTTGCCAAACATTAAAAAAACATGAAATTCGTGTGACGTAATTTATGAACGACCCCTGTAACAAATTTTAAACGCCTCTAATACCTACATTCCGTTGTTAGCAAATATATCCTACGTACGTAATTAATTACGTGTTAAATATAAAAGGCAATCATTAGATAATAATAGCATCTGTTTAAATGGTTTATTTGTACAGTCAAGGATAAAAACATGTTTTCGGCACTATCAAAATCGCTGCTAACTTATGTTGGTGTGGTTCTATTGTCGATTCTTTCGACACATGATTATTTTTAGAACGCCATTTGACTTTGATCCTTATTCTTTCACTAATATGTGTTTAATTTGATAAATATCAATAAGTGGCGCCATCTAATAGATCAAAATCAAAGGTATGTTGACATCGTTTCGAGCGATGGCGCCATAACCTAGACAAGTTGCACTGCTAAATTAGCGCCCGCCAATAGGGTTGTTTCCAATTTTTTGAAACGCTTGTATTACGTTCTATATTAACTAAAAGCTGCCCTAAAATTCAACTTTTATACTAAAAACGGCTTTAAATATGTTAAATTAACAAAACATATTTTGACAGATGCTTTCGCGCCCAAAACGCTCTTTGAAAAATGTGTGACGTCACAGTTTACGGTTTGACACATTACTACATACACACGTAGAAGATACGAACTTTCAACTGACATTTGTCATTTGTTGTTTATCGCCTAACTGTCAACAGTGTCAATCCGAGAGTTGTGACGTCATCAGAATCTTCAATGACGTTTCGAGTTTGGTCACGTGACGTGTGCCAAAAGATATTTTAAATTCAATATTTACAAAAATATAGTAATTACAGGTCCCCTAAAAGTCAAACTTACGTACGAATTTACAAGTGCGACAGAGAGGTAAGAGGTAACACGTCGAACGTGGTTCGCGGTAGGCCCTCTGCATTCAGCATGCTTTGTCTATATATTCGATTATACTATTTGATGCTTGTGCTAGCCTGACCGCGACTGTAGGCCGCATGCGCCGTGTGCAAAAATTGTGTCTCAACGCGTTTTGGAACACTACCGATGACGCGTACCGATCAATCAGCTGGTAACATCGTGCTTATGGAAGGTGGAGGTAAGGAACGAGATTTCCATGTACCAAAAAGTGTCATAAAAAACATTAAATAGGTGGCGCTACAATACCTAGAATACTTGAAAAAAAAAACAAATCATAGACAGCGCACTTCACTCCGTCAATAACGCCTAGGTTCTTAGTTACTCTAGCACTACTCTGGAGAGATTTGGAACTATTATTTATAGCGAACAGCTGGACACTTTTGCAACAGCTCTACCATAAGAGATTTCGCTCCTCTTAATTCCACACTCCATAATCGTGCTTTATGTCATTGTCAAATGTCAACCAATGTTTGGTTTGGGATTCGTATTCGCCTGGAGTCATCCTGGAGTCTGGAACTTTGAATTTCTATTGTATAAATAAGTTTAGAACTAATAAGAAAGTTATAAATCCGATACAATGGCCAGCTAAATCTATTTTTTCTAGCATATAAAATGAACCCTTCTAGCATGACTAATGTACCTCTTAGTTATATTTGCGAAGGATGCCTATGTGTTGATCGCAAGCTTACAACAATTTACGATGAAGAATATAAAAAAGTATTTACGGGAATGCTGGATTTTATGGTAAGTTTTTAAAGGAAACGTCTATATTAATTTATCATTGTAGGTTTTGTTTTAAAAGTTGTATTTATTTGATAACTGTTATTTGATAGTTATGAAGCTGAAATAGCTAAATATAACAACTACTCAATTTGATGTACAGGGAATTATCCTGATCATAAAATTATAGGACTTTGTTTTATTGAAAAATTTTCCAAACTTATTCAAGCATTACTTGTTAAATTGTAGATATTATTGAGGATAAGGTGGATAAAAGCACTAGCCCAGTGGTGGGCAAACTTTCTTAATGGTGGGCCAGAAAGTTTAAAAATTTCAGAGGAGGGCCAACTATGCATTTTTATTATTTCACAGTCTATGTACAAATTATTACGAAGGACAGATGGCAGGCCAGATAAAACCTATTCGCTGGCTGGAGCTGGCCTGCGGGCCGTACTTTGCCCACCACTGCACTAGCTATATGTAACAGGTCCTTATAAAAAAGCTTAGATAACTTGTTTGTAATGTGTTGAACTCCCATATCCCATATCCTGGCCACTTTGTAAAGCAAAGACACTTTCCATATAGATTTTTGTACATTGACCCACCTGCACTATCTCTATTGCATTGCTAATGATCCCGGTTGTCTATGTCACTGCAAACTTGATGGCAATATATTATATTTATATTATATTATTTATTTAATATTAGCACTAACAGATAAACCTTACATGCTAACACTCAGATTACATTTAGGTATATTTACTTCTTAACTTAATAGCAATATACATTTTTTTTTTTTTTTTAGGTAGTTTATTACATATTTAATTTTAACAATTTGCATTTATAAGTATGTGCGTGCTATAGTGATAGCAACAGGCAGGTCAATGTACAAAAATGTATATGGAATGTGTCTCTGCTTTACTAAAAAACTTAATTAAATACTATCTATTTAGGACCAGACAAATCAAGAGTGGCTGTTATGTTGGGAATGCACGGCTAAAATACGGTCTGTGATACACTTCAAGAAGAGAGTCCGCGCTGCCCGTGATCACCTGCTCCGGTTTATGGTACAATCACATCTGAAAATATTGATATGGACAAAGTGCCAAAAATATGTAAACACCACCTTATTGCCTATTATATTAAAGTGTATACACTTTGTTCGCACTTTGTCATCAGTGCTGGTTCCTGTGACTCTTAAGGGGTCATCCATTAGTTACATCACACGTTTAGAGGGTGGGAGGGGGTTCGAGTCGCAAACCTTGTGACGTCACTTTAACATCATCAGTAATTATATTCATTTAATTTTCTTTCCTAATCGGTTTTATGTTATAAAATTACTTATATTTCTTTTATCAAAAATATTTTGACAAAATATTAATAATATCTAATTCGAAAAATGTGACGTCACACCAGGGGGGAGGGGTTGCCAAATGTGACCAAGTGTGACAAGGAGGGGTAGGGGCCAAAAAACCTAGAAATTTGTGTGATCTAATTAATGGATTGCCTAATCAAAATAATCAAGCCATGATTTAATTTTTTATTTATTTTATTTTTTATTATAGCATTTTTGTTGTGGCACCCAAATGCTGTTTATTTGCTTTACTTGTTTCTTCACTGACATGTTAAATGTTTTGGGTGCCCGCTTGCCATTCGGCAGAGGCCTCCTCCAGTCTTCTCCATTCATTCCTGTCTCTGGCAACCATGCTCCACCTGATTGAAAATGTTATTGTATTCAAATTTCCAGGTTTACCAAACTACACCCATAGCATCACTGTCAAATTTGAAAACAATAGTAAATGCAGCTCAAGACTACTATTATCAAGATAAAGAAGACAAAACATTGATATCGTCGGGAAATGAAATTTCTACAACTAATTTTGGCTGTGACAGTGCTCCAAATATAAATTTTATAAATATAGATGAACCTAATATAAGTAATGTAGCTACAAGTACTGAAACACAATTTACTGAAAGTAATAATGTTGTTTCTGAGATAAGAGATACAAATGAGAATGAAAGTCAGTCTTCATTTATAATAAAAATTGAAGATAATGATTTTGACAATGAAAGATTTGATGGAGATGAAAATAATAGTTTGATAGATGATAAAGACGATGTTGTAAGTATTTATGTATTACTTTTTAGCATGCGTTCTAGGAGCCCTGTATCCACTTGGCTACCTATTACCAAGAAAAACTGTAGACAGTATTTTTTTTAATCTACCATGCTACTCAAAGCATTGAGAAAATAAGTAAACTTCGAGTACTCACTCCATACTTCTTCTTCCTCGCGTTGTCCCGGCATTTTTGCCACGGCTCATGGGAGCATGGGGTCCGCTTAACAATTAATCCCAAGATTTGGCGTAGGTTCTAGTTTCTACGAAAGCGAGTGCCATCTGACCTTCCAACCCAGAGGATAAACTAGGCTTGTTGGGATTAGTCCGGTTTCCTCACGATGTTTTCCTTCACCGAAAAGCGACTGGTAAATATTAAATGATATTACGTACATAAGTTCCGAAAAACTCATTGGTACGAGCCGGGGTTTGAACCCGCGACATCCGCATTGCAAGTCGCACGTTCTTACCGCTAGGCCACCAGCGCACTCAACTCGAGTGCTCACTCCATACATGCATAAAAACCCATTTATAATAAGTTATAAGCGAGGTTTGGGAAAACTTAAATGTAACAAGATTTAAGCTTGGTAACAATTAATGCTTAAGGGAGTTTCAAACTTATTAATTGACCAAGCATTAGCGAAGGTCTTTGTTTCAGCTTGGACACAATATCTTTCGTATGTCAGGATGTTCATTACAGATCGCATTTCTCAACAGTCTTGTGAAATTTAGTGAGCAGGTTCGATGGTTAAATATATTTTTTTTTATTAAGTTTTAGCATTTTTTTTTAAGTGGTGGAGCCATACAATTATTCAGTTTTAACCATTTCGACGCCGGATCAAACACGAAAGCTGTCATTCGGACTCCGCATCAACGATGTGTCAAAACTGAAATTGAACTTTATGCTTACTCGTATGCACGTAGGTCTATATTGCTCTATAGGGCTAAGATATCATTTGCTTCGGCTTTTTATCATTTGTCATCATGCCTGTCACGTTCTAACAAGTATGTAATTGCGAAAGTGACAGGCAATAGAAATGGAACCATGCAGCCACCGCTGTGGTTTGTGACGGATTAATCCGTCTTTGGCGTTGGATCTGCGGTTCGGATATATCCGCTTTTGGCTTCTAAAAGATTGGGTTACGCTCACGCGGTCTACAACTCACACAGCCACTAGTAGTATGTTTTGCCATACCACCCGTACAACTTATTGTAGTGTGTGTGTAAGTGTGTGTACTACACCTTACCCACAAACACACGCGCATAGGTGACTATAGTATTTAAGGTACGTTATATTTAACGCATTTTACGCCTAAATTAGAATCTAGTTGTTTCGTTTTAGGTTTAGCCTCACATGGCGACCATGGCAGCGCGATGCGCCGTTGCGCCTGCCATGGGAAAAAGTTGTTTGTGACCTTAATTAGTGCCCGCTAAAATTAACTATCAATTTGTGGAACTCTAAAACGTGGACATTGTTATATTTTGACATTGAAAAAAAGGACAAGGACCTTTGGTGTGACGAATACAAAATACAGTGCAACCCACAAACAATCTTTTATATAAAATTGTACATTAAAAATACTGGTTTTCAGACTGAAGCTAAGATCGACAACGTACCAATCGCACAAGAATCTGCTCGCACTAAAAAGAAGAGGAAAAAGAAACGGAAAAAAGAGGAGTTTAACGCCTCTGATGATGAACCACTCAAACCTAGTAAGAAAGAGAAGAAAGATCAGATGAAAGATAAATCATTGGAAAAGGAAGATACAGGTATAATATTGATTATAAATAAATAAAGGACATTCTTACACAAATAGACTAAGCTCCACCGGACAATGATATAATTAAATACATAGAAGATACCCATGACTCAGCCTGAGCCATAATATTTATTAATTATTAATGACTGTGATCCTAAACGCGAGTGTGTATGAGGAATGTTGTGAATGTGAAGAAGCGAAATAAAGAGGTATGTCAGGGTCGTAGAAAGTGGAAATCCGTGGTCTGAATATTGTGTGTTTATGTAGTCACCTGCCATAATTTAGGGGATGAATATACAACGTGTTTGTTCACGTATAGTGGAGCCGTTAACCACGTATAGTACGACGAATTTTTTCGATAAATAACCCCCCCATACTTTTGTTTTTTCTCAACCATTTTTAAACTGCACCCCTTCAAAGTTTTATGGCGCCAAACACTACTGACAAACAAACTTGGTTAATGTCACATTATCTGTCCATTTTTTATTTTATTGATAAAAATGTTTACATGACATTACAGTTGAACCACGTCACGAAACTTAGACTAACAGCAATAATAATTATAAGTATTAATAATTATAAAACAATAATAAGAATAATAAAATTCTTTATTGTGCACTACTAAAGAAAAACTCATATTACAAACAAAGACAGGACTTAAGGTCACAGCTCATTAGAGCCACCCCGCACCCGACCCTCACCGCCTCGCCTCGAGCGGTTAGTATTCTTCGTATGGATTTCTATGGGCATGCGCTCACTACATCAACTTATCCGGTGGTGGTACGAAGTTGATGTAGTGAGCGCATGCCCATAGAAATCCATACGAAGAATACTAACCGCTCGAGGCGAGGCGGTGAGGGTCGGGTGCGGGGTGGCTCTAATGAGCTGTGACCTTAAAATGACAATAATGGCACATTAACAAATTAAATTGGGACAGTTAAGCACCTAGCATCCATCGCCTCACAGAATCTCAAGCATTCACTATACACTGCCGCCCATCGCCACGCAAATAGATCGCATTCAGGCGTCGATGCCAGGAGCGCATTGAGCAGTGAGAGGGCGCGGGGCAGCGGCGAGTTCCTGCGCGATACGGTGCGCGCCGGCGGCACGGCCAACAGGTCGCGTTGTCGTGCTCTGAGGGCCATTCTCGGGACGTCCGGAACAAACAGGCGCACGAGACCAGAAACAACTTCGGGACAGTCTGACTCCCCACGCAAGGCTCGGCATGCCATGACAAGGAGTTGGTAATTCCGCCTGATTCCGCATGAGTTGGTAATTTACCTATCGCACATTTAAAAAATAATAATCATGCGATAGCTTATGAATTAGGGCCTAAATTTGAAGCCAAGGTTCTCCAAAAATTTTTTTTTACATTTCATCTTTTTTTTCGAAAACAAGGTCGTTGACCTGTACTTTTTTTACTGTTAAATGATAGTACAGGATATCAGCTAAAAGTTGTTAACTAGTTAAAACATTTCACAAGTTACACGAGTCCAAACAAGACCTTCTGTAATGACAAACACATTGTATAGGTCAGGGGTGGCCAACTTGATTAGACCCAAGATCTCCTGTTTACTATCGAAACCCTGTGCGATGTACCAATTACATACTTCTTGAAACCTTAAATGAAACTGGTCTACGTATTTATATTTTTTGTCTTACCACGATCGACTGGACTAATAGTCGCGATCGACCTGTTGGCCACCCCTGGTATAGGTCATACTGAGCAACTTCTACTGTGGGACCAACCCCGAAATCGCATAAAAGGCTGTTTCATACATTTTGGCTCTCTGACCTTGACATTTTGAAGTGCTGGTGCCCTAGCGGTAAGAGCGTGCGACTTGCAATCCGAAGGTCGCGGGTTCAAACCCCGGCGCGTACCAATGAGTTTTTCGGAACTTATGTACTAAATCTCATTTGATATTTACCAGTCGCTTTTCGGTGAAGGAAAACATCGTGAGGAAACCGGACTAATCCCAACAAGGCCTAGTTTTACCCTCTGGGTTGGAAGGTCAGATGGCAGTCGCTTTCGTAAAAACTAGTGCCTACGCCAAATCTTGGGATTACTTGTCAAGCGGACCCCATGAGCCGTGGCAATATGCCGGGACAACGCGAGGAAGAAGAAGACCTTGACATTTTCTATGGGAGAGTAATTTTTTTTGCGATTTCGGGGTTGGTCCCATAGTAAAAGTTGCGAAGTGTGACCTATATATTCACCCCGTAAATTATTGCAGGTGACTAAATAAACACCATGTGTGTATGTATATATTTATGATTACGAACTATGAAACCATTAAAAAATCAATTCAATTCGTTTATTATTTTTAAGACAACAGTGATCTCATTTTTGTTAGTATTACCTAAAAGAATTATGTAAATCTTAAAAACTATGTTAAAACTTAAAACTAAATAAATTAAAGCTAACATTATTAGGCACCATACATGGTCAGCGATCATCCCCAGAATGCTATTTGTGCTGTCCCTGGTTCTACGCAGTAATGAGGCTGCTTTCTTGCGTATAACTGCTGCGAAGGCGTCGGTTCGGGCCTCCGCAGACATGGCGGAAGCGCTGCAGAACCTAGGCAGCCCAACCAGCACTCTGAAGGCGTTGTTATACACCACTCGCAGAGCATCAAATGATTCAACATTAATTTTTCAGACGACAAAGCAGTAAAAAAGCGTCGCAAGCGGGAGAAGCCAGCGGGGGTGGTGAACAACCCCCGGGTCGACCGGAACCTGGCGCAGCTCAATGTCAAGGATGGGCAGGTCGAGATGATTGTACTTAGCTGGGAGGAGGTGAGAAATTCAACTTCAACTTCCAACATTTATTCAGCAAATAGGCCACAAGGGCACTTTTACACGTCAACATGGAATTTAAATACAAGCAAAAACAAGCACATCAACAATTATAAAATACAATTAACTGAAAATATTAATGCGAATATAAATTATTAATAATTATTACTTAGAGATGTATAAAGTCTCTAAATGTCACAATCATTATAATATAGGTATGTACAATCAAATTAAACACAAAATAAGAATACAATTTAGAGATGTATAAGGTCTCCAAGTGTCCAAAACTAAAACTAAATTAAACAATGTAATAAAGCGAGAACATGATGTTCTCATGTGTCAATTCTACTGGACTGGACACTGCTTAATTCACAATGATGAGAATAGGGAGCGTGCATGAACTGTAGGAGGCAGCACAGGAGCCGTCAGATTTTTGGCGCGAGGCGTAACTGTGATGTTTATTGTTCCGATGTAGCCCACAAGATGGCAGAACCTACTATGCACAAGAAAACACGTGACGTGTAAATGTACATGTTTATGGTTCCGATTCAGGCCACAAGATGGCAGACCCTCCAACGCGCACGGTCCCTATACAATATTTCATTAACTGTTATCATCCTATCGAAATCAAGCTACCGGCTTAAAGGCATCTTTATCGTCTATAATAGTAGTTTATGTGACTGCTACATAATAAAAGGCATTAAGATACACGAAGTTTGGGTGTAAGAAACGAACGAAGTGAGTTTCTTAGTAGCATCACACGAGTGTTTTAATGCCTAATTATGTACAGTTACATACACTATTTTATCTACACACATATTATAAACTTTCTATGATATATTCACTAACCTAAATTACAGCCAACGTTGGGCATGGTTGCTCTCTTGGCGGGACTCACGGATATGTGGTGGCGTCTCCGAAATATTTTTATCGCTCATTTTACACGCACCTTTTGCTATAGTTACTTAAAAAACAACAAAAAATATTCATTTTATACTTAAAACTATTTCAAAGATAAACTGTACGTCAAATGGCGGTAAATGAAAACTTTTTTCATGCATGTCACGCATTCGTAGTTTTTTTTTTAAATTCAGAGACAAACTAGAGTCGGGGGCCTATTTTAGTATCATTCGATACAAACTATCATGCGAGTTATGTCAAAATTGTATGCAATTGACATTTTATTTCGAACAAAAAGGCGTCTCGATTGATATTAGAATAGAGGTCAAATCGAGTTGCTTTTTTTTTCAGAGATGTTCCAAATTTGTATAACCAAATCGATTTTGATGTAGTTATGAAGCAATTACAACATCATCACAGATAAGAAGTGTGTTGTAACAAAAAAGTTTATCGTAATGTTGGCCATTATTTATGGATTTTGAAGGCATCATAGAGGGTTTATGATATGTGTGTAGATAAAATCATTTACAGTGTAGTACGCCTTACTTAACAAGGAGCAGTTAATATAAAAATAAAAGAAAGGGTGACTTAGGGTGCATACCCATTATTACCCATACTACGTGACTACTGTGAATACTTCACAGCATCAGACCTGAGGGTCGGCAACGCGCATGTAACACCTCTGGAGTTGCAGGCGTCCATAGGCTTCGGTGACTGCTTACCATCAGGCGGGCCGTATGCTTGCTTGCCACCGTCGTGGTATATAAAAAAAAAAAAACCATCTTGTAGGTGCTATCCTTGCGCACGCTTGCCACGATATACAAATATAAACGTTAAATACTTGTTTCTGGGGACAAAAAAACTTGCAGTAAAAAGTAGAATGAGTAAAATGATAATAATGTTTCAGGTGGAGGCAGAACGGCAACGCGCCCGAGAAAGCATAGTGTTCACCCGTCACGAGTACCGCTGTGAGGACTGCGTACTCGGGTTCAACCACCGGTTCAAGTTGGATAACCACATGACTAAGCACGCGCCTGTAAGTATCTCACAGGTATGGTCTAGTATTTACCCACGAGTACCGCTGTGAGGACTGCGTACTCGGGTTCCACCACCGGTTCAAACTGGACAACCACATGACTAAGCACGCGCCTGTAAGTATCTCACAGGTATGACCTAGTATTTACCCACGAGTACCGCTGTGAGGACTGCCTACTCGGGTTCCACCACCGGTTCAAACTGGACAACCACATGACTAAGCACGCGCCTGTAAGTATCTCACAGGTATGACCTAGTATTTACCCACGAGTACCGCTGTGAGGACTGCCTACTCGGGTTCCACCACCGGTTCAAACTGGACAACCACATGACTAAGCACGCGCCTGTAAGTATCTCACAGGTATGACCTAGTATTTACCCATGAGTACCGCTGTGAGGACTGTGTACTCGGGTTCAATCACCGGTTCAAGTTGGATAACCACATGACTAAGCACGCGCCTGTATATCACAGGTATGACCTAGTATTTACCCATGAGTACCGCTGTGAGGACTGTGTACTCGGGTTCAATCACCGGTTCAAGTTGGATAACCACATGACTAAGCACGCGCCTGTATATCACAGGTATGACCTAGTATTTACTCACGAGTACCGCTGTGATGACTGCGTACTCGGGTTCAACCACCGGTTCAAGTTGGACAACCACATGACCAAGCTTGCGCCTGTAAGTATGTAACAGGTATGACCAAGTATTTACTGGCGAGTAACAGTGACTGCGAACTTGGATTCAACTACTGGTTAAAACTGGATAACCACATGGCTAAGCACGTGCATGTAAGTGGGATCAACTTTTTACTATCAATCGTTGCCATGGTTACGGTTAGATCAGTAGTTGTTCTGTGGGAAAAACAACCTTTAAAATCTTAATTTTACTGTGTTTAACTTTATCAAAACTCTTTTATTTACCTAAAACCGTAATCGAGTGAAAGTTCAAAGTTTTGTTTGTATTTTAAAGTCTGTCAAGCCATTTCCGTCAGTAGCAAAGAGCGGCAAATTTAAAAAATGTAAACGCGAATATAGTAGCGTTATAATAATTAATTTAATAAGTATCGTTAACACTCCCTTCGGTCGAGTTTTAATTTATCGCCACTCGTTACGAATTTCCTATTTTTCGCATTTGTATCGTAAATAACTATTTTCCTTCTTTTGGCCTCAGAAGTACGTGGTTACAATATTTCGGGTTCCTCATGTACCGTGTATATCATTATTTTTGATTGAACAGTCAGCGGGCCCCGCGGAGTGCCCAGTGTGTCACGTCCGCTGCCGCGACGACCACGCCCTGGTCGCCCATAAGAGACGGCATCGGGTAAGGTTAGTACAGTATTATGTTAACGGCACCAGTCATGGGACATTTGAAACAGAACATTTGGAGTATTATATTAAATTAAAAGTTGAATGTCTTGTTCGTTCTTTATGTTTTCAATGTATTTAATGAAAGATACTGCAAATGGTTATAATATTATTAACAAATAAATACTATGTTTTCTGCTCCAGTCATGGGATGTATGGCGCTATTAATTTTAAAATAAAGAAAAATCAATGAAACATCAAATTTAAGCAGCTCTATTGCTCTTATTTATGGTAAAATGTTTCCTGTGTGTAAAAACTGATGATAAATATTTATTTTACTAAATTTGTCTATACCATCCCATTACTGGTGCCTGTTCCATTATAGGGGTGTTTACTATATTTTCACTTCTCATGTTCGTAAAATTGACTTTTACGTCGCTGCGCTAAACAAAGTTGCCACGTTCCGCCTCCGTCGAACAGAAAACTAGTATGCGCACCACGGGAAGAAACGTAGGACATTCCATCCCGCGTGTTTACCACCCTCGCCTTCGGCTCGCGTAACAACTTTACACGCGGCACTAATTTCCTACTTTTCCTCCCTTGGGACACAAATAACTATTCTACTCGTCGACTTTAATAGTTGAATTAATATTTCGTATACCAAATTATTGCGTACTTTTTATGTATGGGCTCCCCTACTCAACTATAATATTGATTTCGATATGCTGTAGTTTATGTCTTTTGTACTACATTTTTGTCTACTGAGATACCAATTTCTATTATTTAGGTTTTATAGTGAAAAAAAAATATAAGTTTGATGCCAATATACACAGATGGCGCTGCGTGGAGTGCGGGGAGCTGTGGTCGCGCGCGGCCGTGGCGGCCGACCACGCGGCGCGCGCGCACGGCGCCGCGCCCACGCACACGTGTCGCCGCTGCGGACTCACTTTACAGTAATTATTTAGATAGATAATAGTACATTACGATACAAGTGCGAAAAATAGGAAATTCGAAACGAGTGGCGATAAATTAAAACACGACCGAAGGGAGTGTTTTAAATCGACACGAGTTGCGAATTACCTATTCGCACATGTATCGTACAACGTTTTACAGTACATATGGCCCTTTAAATGTTCGACACAGTAACGTAATATGCTACTTCTCGCACTAGTGTTATAAAGTAGCCCCATATGTACTGTAAACCATTTATTCGCTTGCCACAATACAGACATCTAAACAAAAAATAATACATAAAAACAATAGCAACACCAAAATAAAAATTAAATAAACAACAAAAAGCATCAATAAATAATGTGTGCTATGTGCGTTGCACCAAAACAAAAGGATTTTGGCTCAGTAATACGCTCCACTCTTTGGGTGAAGCACTGATAATTCTGCTAGAACCCAGATCACAAACAGATTAACGATGTAACATAAAAACATATATATATATATATATATATACATAAATAATTAGTAGCTTGCCTATAAAATAATAATACATGTCGTAGTATGGATTATGTAAACGTGTGGTGCGTGTTGGTGTATAATATTATATCAGATTTACACTAGTGTCACACAATATATAATACTGATGATGATGATGATATCCTCCCAGACGTATCCGTCGACGGCGACACCCGGATAAATCAGGTATTTTGTAAATGGGAGAATCAACTTTTTAGCGTCACTCGTTGCCATGGTTACGATTAGTTGTCCAGGGGACAAAAGTTCATTGAAATACTGATTTTATGGTACTTAAATGTATCGAACTTGCGTTTTTGTGATCGTTATAACCAATGTCCATAATGGGCCCCCTACTAAGCATGTTAATAGAACGGCATACAACGTCTCTTCAAACAAACTGTGCCACTGTTGTCCCTTGGACAACGGGACAGGATAACAAAACAAAAAAAGTTGATTCACCCAAATTCGAACGTGACTTGCGAAACCGAGTTTTGTTTTTAACTTCCGGCCGCAAGTCGTGCAGTAAAGCTCGCCGCTTGAGTCGTAAGTGTATGTGTAGGGAGGCTTGGGCCGAGATTTTCGAAGCTGGCGTTTGGCGTCAAGATCTTCGAGGCGTGCACTTTCGAAGTCGTTGAGACCAGTGTTGATCGCAGTTCGCCAGTCCGATCACCGAGTTGCAAGATCCTCCCACGACTCACACGAAAATAATTGTATTACCGTACAGAAATGACACTAGAAAACCGAAGTTTGACAGCGATTCAGGGACGAATTATGCTGTCCCTTTCTAATGTATGGCACTATCCCTTTCGACCATTTAGGGTTGGCAAAGTCAAGCTATCTTATCTGTGGTCGTGCACGTATACGGACGTCAAGTTATGTCGACCCTAATAATTGCTCGGAGCAATGCTGAGCCGAACGGAGCCGAGGAAAGCCGAAAAGAGGAGTGTCGCCCCACTGGTAGTGTGCAATTTAATAGCAATGTATTTGTTTGTACTAGTCTAGGAAGACTAACTTTGTTCTATAAGTGAATTGGAACGAATTTAGTTTAAAAAGCAATGAAACAAAAAAAATGCTACTTTATTTGGTTGATAAAAAGTTGTAATTAGATTACAATGTTTATGTACATTGTAATGTACATTGGGCTTTACGAAGCTAGAGTAAATTGAGTAAATAATTTCTAAAAATAGGTTAAAGGTTAGGTTAGGTTAACAAACACCTACACAATATGGGTAAAATAGACAGCCCCATGTGCAGAGCGTGCGTGGAAGAAGAAGAAACAACAAAACATATTCTCCTAGACTGCAAACAGGTAGAAGTATACAGGAGCAAATACCTAGGGACTCCGTGCACACTAGGAGAGGCAATTAGCAACCTGAAAACTTTGCTAGGCTTCGTGGAGGAGCTGGGGTGGTTAGAGTAGCGCTACCTCGTTTCACGCAAAATAGGCACAATGGTTGTCGATTTGCGGAAAATGCCCAGAAGAACTAACTAACTAAGGTTAGGTTATAGTTTGGTCGTAGGCGACACCACATCAGTCTCAAGCAAGTTTAAATATGGGTCCATATTGGGTTGCATAAAAGTTTAAGTCATATCTTTAATACGCATAACAACTTGTGTCATAATCATCATTGCGCATACAAATGAAAAGTCATATTATATTGTGTCATACGTTTTTAGCCATAATATGTGATAACATACATCGCAGTTGTCATATATTTTTTGTGCATACCTAACGAACCTAACCTAAAATTTTATGCGAATTAAATTTATGACTATAAAAATTATGACAACTCATTTATGACAAAGCCGAGTTATGCTCAGGAAAAATTATGTTTAAAAATTTTATGATTTATGACTTACAATTTTATGCATAAAGTATTAAGTTATGACAATTAAAAATATGAAAAAAGTTGTTATGCGACCAGAGGGGTTAAAAATCAGCCAACCTAACCTAACTCTCCATGGTATTTGCAATGACTACGTGTGACAATGTCATTATTAATGACAAATTTCTGTCAAAATATGACACTGCCTCACTTGGTTCTGTTCAAGTCGGGGAAAAGTTAGCTTAGACAGACTACTATATATTAATATAATATTATAGTCAGAATAAAGCCATTTTGTCTTAGGTTAGTTTCCTAAGGTACTACATAATATAGTACTTATTAAGTTTATTCTTTTTTATTTACCATGCCCTGACGGACATCTGCCATCTCTCTCTGGCTCTTGGCCATTATATTTATATCACGGCCATATTCACGTTCGTCCATTTCTGAATGTTCTTATGCTAAATGAACATCCTTCTTCCCCTTCCCCTTTTGCCATCAATTTTTCCTTCTAATATTAGTTGTAAGTAGTATATTAATTATATTATATTTGTCATTTCTGTATGTGTTATTAAGTTTGATGGAATTTAAAATATTGAAATCATTTTCAAATGGAACAGAGTTGCATTTCTTGTTGAGCAAAATTTTCAAACAAAGAAAAAACAACTCTATTACCTACGCTATAGGTTCCAATTTAATTGACAAGTTTTGTTTTTTTTTAGTCTTTGGGTGGTGCCCTATATTTTATTAATTCATTTGTGTTTTAACAGGTCACTGGCAAAACTCCGGAACCACATGAAGAATCACGCGGAAAGGCAAAAGTGCGAGTTGTGCGGGAAAACGTTCAGAGATCGGTCGTCGCTGAGGACACATTTGTTGTAAGTTTTATTTAAATACTAAATACCGGTCTGGCTTAGTGGGTTGTAACCCTGCCTATGAAGCCAATGATCCCGGGTTCCAATCCCGGTAAGGGCATTTATTTGTGCGATGACCACACATATTTGTTCCTGAATGTTTGTGCTTTCTATGTATACACCGTGTTTTTATTGAATTCCGTTAACTTCGGGGTATCGGTAAGTACGTTTAAGAAAACTAAACGGCATAGTTAATTAAAAAAAAAAAACAAAAAAATGTGTTTTTTTTTAACTATTTTTTTTTTATAAAAAGTAATTAAATGTTGCATATAGCGTTGTTGTAACACGGGCATTACATTTAACTCAACCAAACAATTGGAAACTCTGACATATTATGGTCTTTTCGAACAAGAAAACACCCATGACTCAGGAACAAATATCCATGCTCATCACACGAATAAATGCCGTTACCACGATTTGTTCAATACTCAATACATTTATTGCACATAATGGTTAAATACAGGTGGTAATCTTAATTCTATGTTCTCACATTATGTACCCTGTTGGGCGCAGCAAATATGGAGAAAGGCACTATGTAATCTAATATTATTTTATATACATTAACTATATTTTTAAAACTTATCATTTAAAAAATCATTTAAGGAGTAGTAATTTTTAGAAATCAGTAGCATTTGAACCCGGAACCATCAGCTTCGTAGGCAGGGTCACTACCCACTAGGCCAAACCGGTCGTCAAAATGATAATAGTTATAATACAAAATCGTTTGTCCGCAGCATCCACAGCGGAGAGAAAGAATACTCATGTCCCCATTGCGACAAACGGTTCCTGTTCAAGAAGGCCATGGAAGTACATTTGGTCACGCACGCCGCGCCCGCCCAGCTCTACTGCCTTGAGGTAATCCTTGACTGGCTTATGGAGTCCCAAGAATTATCAGCTCTTTCATACAAGTATTATTAATTGCGTGAGGTCTTTTTGAGGATTTTTGACCCCTCCCCCCCCCTCACTCCCTTTGGTAAGATTTGTCTGGACTTAGTGTTGTGAATTTAAACTTCGAGGCGTAAACTACAAGAGTCGAGTTGCAACTGCTGACTCTAGAAGCCTTGAACCTTAAAGTCTCGACCGTATAAGCCTCAAATTAATAAGTTCCCGTTGCTGTTTACGATCACAGAAACCTCGAGTCTTAAGGCCTCAAGCTTTAAAGCCTCCTAAGCTTTTCAGGTTTAAGTCTATACCAATGTCCTTGAAATTGATGTTAATTAAACAGTTTTTTAAGAAAGACTATTTGTTTTAGTCAAGTAAGAAAAATATATGTTCATATTAATTATATTTCAAAGACCGTGGTTGTACTCGATACATGATTGAACGAAATCGGCTCGATAGAAAATAATTGCAAAGATTGGTCTTAAAATCACAATTAAACGTTTTGACTTATGGGTCTGCAATTAAAATCACAATTACAAAACATTTATATCTAAACCGCTGTTGAGTAAAATATTACACTAATAATCCACTTTTTTTTATTTAAATATTTTTCTAATTATTCCCTTGCCCAGGCCCAGTAACATGCGACAGTGCTATCTCATTTACTCCGATACAAATAGACACTGTGCGCGCTTTAAGTATTGACAGCCTCTTAAAAGCTTTTAACGAATTAGATCAATCTATGCCATATTTGATAGTTATACAGGGTGCCCGTGAGGACGAGAGATTTTCGACAGCATAATCCTAATGTTATTAGATTTACAAAATATTATATAATTATTTGTAAAATAGGGAAAAAAAGAAAAAATAAATTCGGACTTTATCACAGACTTTCACTGCAGATCAATTTTATGAGTGCCATCAGTCTTTTTGCGATCCGTCATCTCTCACTACACCCAGATCTGATCAATCTGATCAATCACTGTCCGATTTCGCCATATTTTAGTCTAGAACAGGGGTTCCCAATCTTTTTCAACCTGCGGCGCAGTTACAAGTTTAGTATTTTGCAACGGCGCCCTGCCCTAGCTAAGTTGTTAGGTTAGGTTACTTAGGATATATAGGAAAAAAATAAAACATCCACAATATGGTAGACTGGTAGAGAATGCCTCGTGGCATTAAGTCCGCCTTTTGTACTATAAGATTGTTTTCTTTTGTGCAATAAAGATTAAATTAATTAATAAATATGAATTGAAACAGAATACACCAAAATAAGTTTTTCTTCTTAAAAACAATAATAAAATACGTTATTTTACTCAGTCAAATCAATGTGACGGGTGAGCTTGGTGATCTCCGCACAGTTTTTCAAAGCGGGGAATAAGACTTGACACTGCTACTCTCATTTCTTGCTCCACATTGATTCTTGAGCGATATTTATTTTTTATTACAGCTACAGCTGAAAATCCAGCTTCACATAAATATGATGTTGCAAACGGAATGAAAACTCTCAAAGCTTTTGAAGTTAAATTTTGATATTCATTTTGAATCAATAACCAAAATTCCACCAAATCGGAACTAGTGAATCTAGTTTTAAGGCTGTTGTCGCAAGAGAGTTCAATGAGACTCTTCATCTTGTGATGTGAATCCTGGTGGAGCTTGAGCATGGAAAGGACCTTGGATCCACGAAAATTTTTCGTACATCATCCGGTGGTGTTCCGTGAAAATGGCCATCAGGTCTTGTGAGACAACCAGTTTTTTAGATGCCGCATATTTATATAATTGCGGGAAGCAATCTTGACCGCTGTCTTCATTCATTTTTTGTATCCAAAACTGCAGTTTCTTTCTAAACGCCGCAATCCTCTCCGATAGTTTTAGAATGTGCGTGTTGTTGCCTTGCAGAGACAGATTTAAATTATTTAGTTTCT
This sequence comes from Cydia pomonella, assembly GCF_033807575.1. Taxonomy (NCBI): domain Eukaryota; kingdom Metazoa; phylum Arthropoda; class Insecta; order Lepidoptera; family Tortricidae; genus Cydia; species Cydia pomonella. Next base: position 4,731,871 of record NC_084729.1, read on the forward strand.
CAAATATATCGCACAAATATGCTAATTTTAGCAATAATTCTGGCTCGGTAAAATATTTGGCATTTTCATGACGTTCTTGTTGTAAAAAAGTGCCAATTTCTTCGTGTAATTCAAATACACGAAATAAGACATTTGAAAAGCCACCGTGAATTGCAGTAATACAGCAGTGCCGTATGTTCAGCCCCCATATCAATGCATAGTTTTTTTTTAAAAGTCTGGCCTTTAGAGGCCTAGTTTTTATGTAGTTTACTGCACCAATTATACATTAAATAATAAATAAATAAATAAATAAATATTATAGGACATTATTACACAAATTGACTAAGTCCCACAGTAAGCTCAATAAGGCTTGTGTTGAGGGTACTTAGACAACGATATATATAATATATAAATACTTAAATACATAGAAAACACCCATGACTCAGGAACAAATATCCATGCTCATCACACGAATAAATGCCCTTACCAGGATTTGAACCCGGGACCATCGGCTTCGTAGGCAGGGTCACTACCCACTAGGCCAGACCGGTCGTCAAAACATTCCAGTACTTGATTCAGTTCAGAGCTCATTGATTTTGATGCAAGAGCTTCCCTATGGATAATGCAATGGGTCCACATAGCATTCGGTGCTTTATTACGAATAAGCGCTTGTAATCCCCCATACCTGCCAGACATGGATCGAGCACCATCAGTACATACACCGATACACGTTTTCCAATCCAAACCATTTTCTGCAATAAACTTGTCAACAATTTCAAACAAGTCTTGGGCCTTCGCACTTTCGGTAATACTTTTGCAGAATAGAAGGTCTTCGACAATAATATTGTCAGTCAGAAAGCGTACATAGCAAATAAGTTGTGCATCATTATTACTGTCAGTATCCTCATCAAGTTGCAAACCAAAATCTTTGCTTTTATTTTTTTCTATTAATTGGTAATTGACATCCTCAGCTATGTCATGGATTTTTCGACTGACCATATTATTAGATAAGGGTACTTTGGAGATTAATTTTCCAGCCGTTTCTCCCACCATAATATATTATTTACCGATGCGAGCGCTCAAATAGGTACCCGCGAATATTTGTGGTTTCGGATAATGATAGAACTCACGGCGCCCCTCTTTACTTTCTACGGCGCACCAGGGCGCCGCGGCGCACACTTTGGGAACCCCTGGTCTAGAAACATAGTTTAATTTAATGTAATTTTCTCGCAATAGGCAGTATTACTGCAATGTTCTGCCGCCAGAGTGCAGCCAAGTGATATTCCCCCTTAAGCTAAGTGATATTTGGTGTAGATTCTTTGTTAGGACCTTAATTAGACGTTTAATGTGTGTTTCAGTGTGACATGACGTTCAAGAACCGCATGTCGTATTATCAGCACAAGAAGTACAACTTGAAGCACATCGACCCCGAGAAACTGAAGTGAGTCCAAACATTATTTTGACGACCGATTTGGCCTAGTGGGTAGTGACCCTGCCTACGAAGCTGATGGTCCCGGGTTCAAATCCTGGTAAGGGCATTTATTCGTGTGACGAGCATGGATATTTGTTCCTGAGTCATGGGTGTTTTCTATGTATTTAAGTATTTATAAATATTTATATATTATATATATCGTTGTCTAAGTACCCTCAACACAAGCCTTATTGAGCTTACTGTGGGACTTAGTCAATTTGTGTAATAATGTCCTATAATATTTATTTATTTATTATTATGAACTTATGAATATTACTCTCGCTCCGGATCGTACCTGGACCAATAGATCTTGGCAATTGGGTACTTGACACATGTTGAATATTATAACAAAATTTTGTTAAATGGATAGAAAATGAGCCATCCATTATAAAAAAGTGGAATTTAAAAAAATATATTGAGATTATAAAAAAATACAAGGCTCCGAAATCTCAAAAGAATATTTTTTTGTCTTTCAAAAATAGAAAAGAAAATGGTACCATTCGATTCCTTACATATTATTGAAAAATAAATTTTATGACAACTATACACATAAACGCAATATTTCAGGGTCAAAATGGCAATTTCCTTGATCTTTCACACATTTAGGACAGACTTATATGATGTGACGTCACATCACCTTATCATTTTGTTAGAGGCGTTTCAATCGTCGAGTGTGAGCGTCAGACTTTAACTCTCATTTCTGATCTTTGTGTTGCTTAAATGCCATGAGTCCTATATAGACATTTGATCCTCAGGAAAATCAAGATCGTTTGACATTATTTACAAAAAACAGTCAAGTAGCCAATTTGACGGGGCAACGCTGCCATTGTCCTAGGAACGTTGGGGTTGGCTACGATCCAGTCGTTGCAGTGGCTTAAGAGTGAAGAATAGCTTTTTGAATCTAACGAAATAACGGTAATTAGGGTTCCGTAGCCAAATGGCAAAAACGGAACCCTTATGGATTCGTCATGTCTGTCTGTCCGTTCGTATGACACAGCCACTTTTTTCCGAAACTATAAGAACTATACTGTTGAAACTTGGTAAGTAGATGTATTCTGTGAATCGCATTAAGGTTTTCACACAAAAATAGAAAAAATAAAACAATACATTTTGGGGGTTCCCCATACTTAGAACTGAAAATCAAATATTTTTTTTCATCAAACCCATCCAACCCACGTGTGGGGTATCTATGGATAGGTCTTCAAAAATGATATTGAGGTTTCTAATATAATTTTTTTCTGAATTGAATAGTTTGCGCGAGAGACACTTCCAAAGTGGTAAATTGTCCCCCCCCCCCCCCCCCCCCCCCCCCCCCCCCCCCTGTAACTTCTAAAATAAGGAAATGATAAAACTAAAATAAATATATGATGTACATTACCATGCAAACTTCCCCCGAAAATTGGTTTGAATGAGATCTAGTAAGTAGTATTTGGTTTTATACGTCATAAATGGTACGGAACTCTTCATGGGTGAGTCCGACTTGCACTTGGCCGTTTATTATTTCTATGAAATTCTATTTCTGGAGAAAACTGTTCATTAACTAAATCTTAACAAATCATTTTGATTTTGATGTCGATCGCTTCAGCATAATATATTCTAGGTTTATAGATTTCGCCTTTTTTGAGAACGCAACCTAATTCTGTTTGGGGTTTTTAGGATTGGCTAGAGTATTAGTTGCCTGTGGAAAGAAAAGTACAGTCAGCGATAAAAGCTTGTACCGAAAATGATTTTTTTGCAAAAAAAATATTTTAACTATAGTATCTGAAATTGAATAAAGTGTGTTCATCTTACATAAATCGGTATGTACTTACAATCACTTGTCGATTTTATAAAATTACTATTTTTATGTCTAAATGGTAAATGAACTACACATTTTTATTGATATTCGGTCCCGTCAGCAAGGCGACAATAGTAGCACAGTTGCTTAGAAAAACTCTTGTTGTGTTGTTTTGTATTTTTGTTGTTGTTATTGTAGTATTACCGTGCTTGGTAGAATCTACTGTGGTAGTTATAAGCCTTTTCTACAACAGGTCATCGGGCACAAAAAATGTGGTAGTTTTTGTCAAAAATGCATGTTTCGTAAATACAAATGCAATAAATCTAGGTCACCCAGGCGACCGTATCTATGGCAACGAGTGACAAGAAAAAGTTAATTCACTCGTATTGAATAGGGAGCGTGCATGAACGTAATGAATGTAGGAGGCAGCACAGGAGCCGTCAGATTTTTGGCGCGAGGCGTAAATGTGATGTTTATTGTTCCGATGTAGCCCACAAGATGGCAGAACCTACTATGCACAAGAAAACAAGTGGCGTGTAAATGTACATGTTTATTGTTCCGATTCAGGCCACAAGATGGCAGACCCTCCAACGCGCACGGTCCCTATATGTTTTTGTCACATTCCAGGTACAAGTGTCCCCTGTGCGACAAGAAGTTCCTGAAAGCTGCGAGGCTGGAGGAGCACAACTTCGCTGTGCATCTCAAAGTGACGCCGATACGCTGCACCATGCCCGACTGCGACTTTGTAGGTTTACTTTTTAATAACGTAAAATATTTGTTTTTTTTTTTATTTGCGTTAATTTCGAGGGTGCATTCCTGAGCTTAAATTAAGTAACTTTCTCAAAGACACCGATATTCTAATTAACTCCATTTCGGAGATAATCAATCATTAATTTTTATCTTATAAGGCCCTTACGAGCGTGTACACTTGCCTTAGGGCCTGTTTACTTATTGATTAGTGTTTAGTACGAGTTCATACATTTGCTACTAAACGTAAGTACTATCTCGGACGATCGACGTTCGAAATGACATTGATATGTCACAGTTTTCAATTGTTTGGTTGAGTTAAATGTAATTCCCGTGTTACAACAACGCTATATGCAACATTTAGTTACTTTTTATAAAAATAAAAATAATAAAAAAAACAAAAATATATATTTTTTTAATTAACAATGCCATTTAGTTCCCTCAAACGTACTTACCGATACCCCGAAGTTAACGAAATTCAATAAAAACACGGTGTATATGAGGCTTGTTCTATAAAAAAAAGTCTGTATCTTTAGGTATTTAAAAAAAGGTAAACAAACAATTTGTAAATTTTCGGGTAGTTTTAATATTTATTGGTTAACCAAATACAAACCCGCCTGGATCTGTCACTGAACGGCCTGACTTTAACCTACATTATTTGATCATGTAATGTTTTCATCTACCCTCAACTGGCTTAAGGAGCCATTTGAGGGTAGATTTTGTTTACCTTTTTTTAAATACCTAAAGATAGAGACTATAGTACCGTAATCAACTCTCTGCAAAAGACATTGCAACTGAATTGTTGCAATAACTCGCCGTGTGCTATAGTATACATTTTCTATTGTTATTTGTGTCCCAAGTGAGGAAAAGTAGGAAATTGCGTGCCGCGTGTAAAATTGTTACCCGAGCCGAAGGCGAGGGTGGCAAACACGCGAGATGGAATGTCCTACGTTTCCGTGGTGCGCATACTATTTTTCTGCTCGACGGAGGCGGAAAGCCGCAACTTCGTTTATCACAGCGGGAGCATAGTTGACGCTTTCCGCCCGGAGGGCAGAAAAATGATTTTTACGCCTAAGAACCTTATAGCCACCACGATACAGTCGCTTTTTGAACGACATTGTTGGTTTGCCATGCGCTCACAACGGGAGCTTGCCGTTCGCATAAAAGAAACAATGGCTTTAGTTTAACAGATTAGGGTCTTAGGCAAATCATTTGAGAAAATTAATACTATACCTGCCTTACCTCCGCACTCAGTACTGACCCTGCCTACGAAGCAGATGGTCCCGGGTTCAAATCCTGGTAAGGGCATTTATTCGTGTGATGAGCATCGATATTTGTTCCTGAGTCATGGTTGTTTTCTATGTATTTAAGTATTTATAAATATTTATATATTATATATATCGTTGTCTAAGTACCCTCAACACAAGCCTTATTGAGCTTACTGTGTGACTTAGTCAATTTGTCTAATAATGTCCTATAATATTTATTTTAGTGGTGGCCGTTGATTCAACGAACTAGTTGATAAAACGTTCTTCGTTCGTCAACGAACGAAACGTTTTGTATAACAGACTCAACTAGTTGACGACTTTAACGTACAAACGTAATTGAAATGGAACGCTAAGCTAATGGCATGGCAGTATAGTTCCTTTGATTTTGATATATCTCGTTTGCTATCCCTTGCAGGCGTGCTCATCGCGGCCAGTTCTGCGCACGCACATACGCATGGTGCACCGCAACCTGCGCTTCGTGCGCAACCACGTGTGCGACACCTGCGGCAAGGCTTATACGGTACTTATACATCGTCTCATTATGATAAGTTAATAGTACATTACTATAGAGGCCGGGAAACGTAGGGTTGCAGGCCAAGTAGATATATACGGCTGAGCGTAGCTGCTCTCAAACTTGCTATGAAATGATGACATGACTTACGTCAAGTTAGGTCCGGAAATACTACATATCAGGTGGCATGAGTGAAGATGATATGTAAAGGAATTTCATACTGCCTTACACACCTAGGACTGTCAAGCAACCTTCTTTTGTTTTTTAACGTTACATTGTGACACAACGTCTTGGCATCCAACCATCAACTAGCTTCAGTTAGCTTGGTACGGGGATTTGTTGTGCATATTTGTTGCTAAGCAACGGCGGTGGCGCATCGCGCAGGCGCTAAGGTTGTACACCGCTGGTAGAGTGGCGAGCCGAGTAGGTCGCCACAAAACAAATTGACTACAATTTTTTGTTTTAATTGCAAGTTTGAGAAAAGCACTATACATATCTCGGCGAGAAACGGGGTTGCCGGCCGCGTATCTCTATCCGTATATATCTACTTGGCCTGCAACCCTACGTTTCCCGGCCTCTATAGTAATGTACTATTTAGGGATTGCAAACCGGATTGGTTTTCAATCCGGCCGGATCCGGCCGGATTTTGGCCATAGTCCGGCCGGATCCGGCCGGACCGGATCCGGTTTGGTATAGGGATATAAAAGTTAATTAAATGACATATTTTTGTACTTTTTTGCGTAATACGTATTCCTAAATCTATATATACTACAATTTATTATATTTAACCATTCAAAAGTGCTCAAATTTTCGTTTACAATTATAAATTTGATTAGTTTTCAAAGCCGGATGATGGGATGTGGGGTGGGTTGGAGCTCCTAGAAAGGACAAGTTTTCGTAACTGTTCTTTGATTGAATTCTTGTAGTCTGTTCGGAAAGAGAAGAGTCGTGGAATGTATTGGGCCCCATACATTCCACGACTTTTCTCTTTCCTCACAAACTCTAACGTTGACATCCATTCTAGCATAGAGAAATAAGAAGTACATAGAGTGCTCACTCCATACATCAGTTTTGGTACCAAAACGCTTATTATTTTGCGTAGTCGACATCTAGCATCGAGTAGCGGAACTCTCAGTACTGCTACTCGACAATAGATATCGCGGCAAACAAGAGTAACTGGAACTCTATTTTCAACTCCTACGCTTACTATTATTTATTACTTTTAATGAAGATATTTTACTTTTAACCAATTTTGATATTAAATGCGCTCTAGTCTTGCTCTAATTTTTTTGTCCGAAAAAGTAGTAGACTGTATGTCTTAAAAAAATTGTACTTTTTTAATTTATGGAAAAGTATAGTGGTCAAATTATAGGGAACAACACACGACACGACGATCTCATGCGAAAAATAATAGAATGTAGGATTGAAAACCATTGCGGAAAGGGACTCCCTAAGAAAAGTTACATAGATCAAATAAAGAATTGGCTAGACGTATGTACCAGGAAGCATGTACCAGGAGATGAAGGATATTGCATAAGATTGGATGAAATTGTAAAGACAATTGTTGTTACCTGGTTCTATTTTCCTTTAAAATTCATTTGTAGTTTTACATGTATGTAAAATGTATAATTGTTGGTGCAATAAAGAATATTTACTTACTTACTTACAATTCAATTCAATTGTATTCTCTCTTAAATTTGAATAGAAATAAATCTATATTTTATCATATATATACATATATCGGAGAAAACTAAAGATTATCAATATTATCATATATTTTTCATTCACACATATTGATGAGCCCAACTGTAGTCGGTTGAGTACCGCCGACTTAATCCTGCTCATTTGTTTACTTTTAATCTCCTATCACATCATTATGACACGACATTATCCTTCTCTTTAGCATAAATTACAAATGCCTTCCATGGCATCTCCATCCTTTAATTTTTCCTTCTATTACAGTATTTATGTAATCGTCATATCGTGCCACCAACATGAAAGAAGAAGAAATCCTCTTCTGTTCCCAGTCATCGTCATAATAAATATATTTTTATCTTACTAAATTTAAACTTTTTGATTCGTTTTTTGTTCTGTTCAACTTCATACCTCGTATCCGTTGCCTTTTCCTCATTTGAAACGCACAGCGCGTGCTGTATTTAGGCGTTTTTTATTTTACCGGATCCGGTCCGGATCCGGTGATTTTTACCGGATCCGGTAGCTCCTGAAAAGTGCCGGATCCGGCTGGATTACCGGATCCGCCGGACCGGATTGCAATCCCTAGTACTATTTCGGTTGTCTGGGAACTCCAAGAGTTGACCCTTTGCACGTCACGCCTATCGTGTGCGCGTCATCGTGAACCTTGTCCGAATGCACGAAGGTTGATATTGGGTTGTAGCCGCGCGTCAGTTCACTCTTTGGTGGTGTAATGGTCTTTTGAGTGACGTGAATATTTCCTGTTATATCTCCAAAGAACCGCTTGAGGCTCGCAAGCAGCAATTTACTGGCAGAGCATTGATGTTGAGAAAATATTAACTTGGATATGTTTTTTTAATAATATAGGACTTTATTACACAAATAGGGTTGTTTTCTGAGTTGCACAAATTATTTCACACCACGGACGAAATAATGCACAAGATAATTATTAGAAAAACGTAGAAAGAACATATTTTTTGATACAATTTATATTTAATAAATCTGATAGGGCTAAAAAAAGTAGGTGACTTGACCGTGACGTCACAGTTCAGTTTACATATAAGTTTCATAGTGGCTAATCGTTTTGACAGTTCAAAAAAAGAAACTGATTTGACTAAGTCCCGCAGTAAGCTCAATAAAACTTATAATGTGGGTATTTAGAAAACGATATAATATATACATACTTAAATACATAGAAAACACCAACAAACATGATTCAAGAACAAATATTAGTGCTCATCACACAAATAAATGCCCTTACCAGGATTTGAACCCGGAACCACCATATGCAGAGTTACTAACCCACTAGGCCAGACAGGTCGTCACGAGTTTATACGATGTATTTCCACTTATTTTTAAGAAATATTTATTTGTTTTCAGACGAAGAAGACTCTAGAAGGTCACATGCGGAGTCACACTGGAGAGCGACCCTTTCACTGTGGTCTCTGCTCGTCCACATTCTCCTACGAGGCGGCCTTATACAACCACAATAAACTAGTTCATCTCAAGGGCAAGGTCAGTTAAGATCGAATATGTCATGGTGAAGGTCGAGGTCAAATATGGTAGGGCTCTTTTCTAGTTCAAATTTTACTTCGAGGCGGCCTTATACAACCACAATAAACTAGTTCATCTCAAGGGCAAGGTCAGTTAAGATCGAATATGTCATGGTGAAGGTCGAGGTCAAATATGGTAGGGCTCTTTACTAGTTAAAATTTTACTTCGAGGCGGCCTTATACAACCACAATAAACTAGTTCATCTCAAGGGCAAGGTCAGTTAACATCGGATATGTCAAGGTGAAGGTGGAGGTCAAATATGGTAGGGCTCTTTACCAGTTCAAATTTTACTACGAGGCGGCCTTATACAACCACAATAAACTAGTTCATCTGAAGGGCAAGGTCAGTTAAGATCAAATATGTCAAGGTGAAGGTCGAGGTCAAATATGGTAGGGCTCTTTACCAGTTCAAATTTTACTACGAGGCGGCCTTAAACAACCACAATAAACTAGTTCATCTGAAGGGCAAGGTCAGTTAAGATCAAATATGTCAAGGTGAAGGTCGAGGTCAAATATGGTAGGGCTCTTTACCAGTTCAAATTTTACTACGAGGCGGCCTTATACAACCACAATAAACTAGTTCATCTGAAGGGCAAGGTCAGTTAAGATCAAATATGTCAAGGTGAAGGTCGAGGTCAAATATGGTAGGGCTCTTTGCTAGTTCAAATTTTACTACGAGGCGGCCTTATACAACCACAATAAACTAGTTCATCTAAAGGGCAAGGTCAGTTAAGATCGAATATGTCAAGGTGAAGGTCGAGGTCAAATATGGTAACGCTCTTTGCTAGTTAAAATTTTACTACGAGGCGGCCTTATACAACCACAATAAACTAGTTTATCAAGGGCAAGGTCAGTTGTTTGAATATCTTGAAATGGTCAAGGTTGAATATGTAAATTTCCTTCAATAACTAGTTTCTACTCGCCAACATCTTCCTACGATGCTGCCTTGTACGAGCTTAACATACTTGTACATCTCAAGGGCAGGAATTGTTACGATAGGACATGTCAAGGTGAAGATCAAATATGTTGAAGTCTCACTGCGATGTCTGCTCGTTCACATTTTCTTACGAGGCGGTTTTATACAAACACAACAAACGGGTACATCTCAAGGGCAAGGTCAGTTAATATCAATTAGCTCAAGGTCAAAGTCAAAGGTCAAGGTCAATCGAGTTCAAATATAGGGTTCTTTGCTAGTCCAAATTTTCCTACGAGGTGGCCTTATACAACCACAATAAATTAGAACAATTCAGTTATAAGTTGTTTTTGTTCACCCATTTACATTATCTACTTCTTTAAAAAAAAAAGCGGTGGTGGCCGAGTCTATATGACGTCCGACTTTCAATCAGGAAATCGCGGTTTCAAATCTTGGCTTGCACCAATGAGTTTTTCGAAACTTATGTACGGAATATCATTAGATATTTACCACTAGCTCTTCGGTGAAGGAAAACATTATGAGGAAACCTGCGTACATCTGTGAAGAAATTCAAAAGATGTATGTGAACTCCCCAATTTATATGGGACTATACCCCAAGCCATCTTATGCATGAGAGGAGGCCTGTGCCGAGCAGTGGGACCAAAGAGATTTTAAAATAGAGGTGGATTGCCAAAGAAAACTTACTGCCATCTTTCGACACATGATTAAAACTTTTAGAACGCCATTTAACTTTGATCCTTATCCTTTCACTGATATGTGTTAAATTAGTTAAATATCAAAAAGTGGCGCCATCTAATAGGTTAAAGGCTATGGTGCCATCGCTCGAAAAGATGCCGCCATACCCTCGGCCTATGATCTAGTACATGGCTACAAAGTTTTCTTTGACAATCCACCTCTATTTCAATTTCTATTTGGTGGGACGTAAGTACCTATATAGGCTGAATTATACTTCTTTAACACAAGGACTAGGGTACGAGGCCGTTATAATTAGTAATGTTATTGTTTGCAGGCAACGCGGCGGGCGGAGTGGGAAGTAGGAGCGAACGCCACGTAACCACGCATTTCTGTTAGTACTACACACACACACCACACATACACACACACTACACACACACACTACACTACACTACACTGTACAGTTGTCATGAGATATATCAGAGCGGCCGAGGTGCTCAAAAATATCTGAACACGCACGCTAACACCATGACAATAGAGGCGTGTTCAGATATTTGTGAGCACCCTGGCCGCTCCGATATATCTGATGGCGACTGTACCTATTGTACACTGGCTATGTATAGTCGTTCGTTTTGTAGCCGGCGCTGAACGGCTAATCATTTGTCTATTGTAAGTAAAACCGCACGGGCTACTTACCTGCATAAAAAAGTTTCGTTCTTTTTAACAGTTTATTGAATTACGACTGTGGGAATTGCAATACGATTCAAAATGTAGTAATGGAAAAATATGTTGCGGGGCTGTGTAATCAGTGTATGGACCCTGTACGGTTACTGGACGGACCCGGTGCCGGCGAGTCGAACGCTACCGAACCAGTCTAAAATGTGTCCTCGATATGCGGAACAAAGGCGCGTAGTCTTTTGTTTTGAGTGCTGGACTAGCCCGCGCTCAGTTGACAGTTGGAATTATTTTTCGCAGGTTGCAGTAGCACGTGCGGTTTTGCATACAATAGACAAACAATTAGCCGTTCGGGACTGACTACAAGACGAACGAATATACATAAGTTTGGCGCCGCCTGGCGGTCATGAACTTGAGACCATTCATCAGGCTGTCCTGTACGCATGTTTTTAATAGTTTACGACGCCACGCCACGCCATATTACATTTATTTTATTTAAAATTATAGTCTCTGTATTTTTTACGTATTAATTTCAGTCGTATCATTGGCCTCTCTCTAAACTCGAATATGTGACCAATACCAGGGTTAAGCTATGCAAGGGAATGAGATATCAATATCGCTTGCTTTCTCTAACATATAACTGCGTCCCTTATGAGTATGACCAGTTGTACCTGACGGCCGGGCCAATGTCGGGTATATGTTGGTCTTAATTTTTTAATAATATATTTTATGATTTAATGTTTATAGCAATCATTTGTACAAGCTAAAATATAAGAATAATAATTAGGTATAGGTTAAAATAAAGGACAATATCTTTTATAATAGTATTTTTTATTTATTTCAAACCCACTTCTACCCTTTTGAGTTTCTAATATTTCACTTCAGTTATAGGCCAATCAAATGAGATTCAGAAATAGCATTTTGAGGAATTAACACATTCACTGCCGGGAACCCACCTGGTGGGCGCTCGTGAACTTTGTTCAGATGCCGGACAACCCGCTGGGCGGGTTGTTTTGTACGCAGCTATAGACCACCGGTTTCTGGGGTAGTGCGCCGTTTTTTGTCTGGCAGTGAATGTGTTAATTCAAAATCGAATTTGTTTGGCCCACTTGACGACCGTTCTGACCTAGTGGGTAGTGACCCTGCCTATGAAGCCAATGGTCCCGTGTTCGAATCCCGGTAAGGGCATTTATATGTTTGTGTGATGAACACAGATATTTGTTCCCGAGTCATGGGTGTTTTTTATTTATATAAGTATGTATTTATCTTATATACGCATATCGTCGCCTAGTACTTATAGTACAAGTTTTGCTTAATTTGGGCAAAGAGTATTTGAAATAGAGGTCGATTGTCAAAGAAAATTTTGTAGCACACATGATTTAAACTTTTAGAACGCCATTTAACTTTGATCCTTATTCTTTCACTGATATGTGTTTAATTTCTTAAATATCAAAAAGGCGCCACTTTTTGATATTTTGATCTAATAGCCCAAAGGCCAAAGGTATGGCGGCATCATTTCGAGCGATGGCCTATGCCCGTTAAGATGGCGTCACTATTTAAAATTTACTGTGGCTACAATTTTTTTTTTGACAATCCACCTCTATTTCAAATTATCTTTGCCTATAACGAATAAAACCAACAAAGGTTTTTTTTTAATAAAGTAACAGACGTTACTTCTGGTGTTTTTAAGGACGACGAGGTTTACGATGACTGATGAATTAAAAAACAATTCGTTTTCATATTTTATTAGAAAAACAAGTTCAATGGATGGTTTTATACATTTTATTGTATTTCTTTATTGAACCAAGAGTAAGGTTAATACGGATACGTGTTGGCTGACCTTCAAGTTTAGGCCTGAGTGCGTACCATGTTCGACGTGTTACCTCCCTGTCACACTTGCCTACAAATTTACAAGTGCGACAGAGATGCAACACCTCGAACGTGGTTCGCGGTATGCCCTCTGTTTATTAATTTATTAATGTTTGCTACTTGTGTTTGGTGGAAAATGTATGCACACGCACGGCCGAATTCATCTTCCCATACAAACAGAGTTTCATTCTCATTTTAAAACTCCTTGTTGGATTATAATGAAACTTTGCACATACAATGACATGAGGCATATCTATACCTGTAATTAGTTTATATAGCTCCAGCTTTATAAAACAAGCTCAACGAGGGGGGGTGGGCTTAGGGTCGGCAACGCGCATGTAACTCCTCTGGAGTTGCAGATGTACATAGGCTACGGAGGCTGCTTACCATCAGGCAGGCCGTATGCTTGTTTGCCACCGACGTAGTATAAAAAAAAAAACAAAGGAAATAGAGCAAAAACAAGTAATGTATGAAAAACTTAAATTCTCTGTATTTTTTAAATTATGCTATCTGAAGCTACATAAATTAATTACAGGCATAGATACACCTATGGAAAGTGGAGGTAAGGAATGGAATCTCCATGTACCAAAAAGTATCATAAAAAAACCTTATATAGGTGGCGCTACAATACCTATACATACTAGAATTCATGAACAAAAAAATCAAATCATAGACAGCGCACTTCAGGTTCTTAGCTGCTCTAGCGCTACTCTGGAGAGATTTGGAACTATCATTTATAGCTGACAGCTGGACATTTGCAACAGATCTACCATAAGAGATTTCACTGCTTTTAATTCCACACTCCATAGATACACCTTATCGTATTGTTAGTACAAAGTTTCAGAGCAATCTAGCTAGTTTGTATGGAGAACCGAGCTGCTGTATAAACAGGGTCCGGTATGAAGACCAGTTACACTCACCCCATAGCCACACTTACCCATATTGACCTTATATAACCTTGTTGTTATATCCTAGACACTAAAATAACATTTCGAGCTGCCTCAATCTGACATTTTAGTACATAATTGGTATAAAACATTGACATACAGGTTGGGCAAATAAGAGTTAAAATTGAAAAACAAAATGTATACCTCTTATTTGCCCACCCTGTATATCTTACGACAGGACAGGTCTTACGGGCACTAAGAATGGTGCTAGTTCAGCGGTGTCACTCACGAGTTCGAGCCAATCGTACAATCCAACGCAACTAGTTGCGATGATGCCAAATCAACCAATCGCGTTGCGGCGTTAGACTGCACGATTGGCTCGCATTCGTGTGCGTGAAACCGCTGTACTGGCCCCATTCCTATTGCTCGTAAGGCCTGTCCTAGAAATATGTCAATGGTATAAAACCAGGATTGGATATCAGACCGTTTAGCATGACTTGCATTCTCGCGCGCGACTCCATACTTAAAGTCGCGCTAGATGTATGGAGTCGCGCGCGAGAATGCAACTCATGCTATACTCGGTTTTTTTAAGATTAGAATTATCTCACCTCAATAGTAGTGATAATTTACTTTTTTCCGGTTCCTATGATATCTAATATTGCTGTAAAATAATATGTAAACGACACTATGATTCAGTACAAAGTTACTCTAATTTAATTTTGGAAAGTTACCACTTCTTTTCATCTGAAAAGTAAAAATGGGAATAAAAATGGGTATAAAAATGGGATATAGCAGCTCTGATTGATCATCCGAACTGTCATTTAAGTATCTGAGATATAAATAAGGGCTTATTACATCCATATTTTCGTCGGGCACTTTTTGTATGGCCGACCGGCTTTCTCACAAAAACCGTGCCACCGTGTAGATGTAAGCGCTATATTATCGCTAAAAGAGACACGGTAATAAAATGTACCTTACTCTGTCTCTCACCATAAACTGTCCGACGAAAAGGTAGACATAATAAACCCTGAATAGTACAGTTAGCATCAAAAGTAGCGGATCAGATTACGCGTCTAAAGTATCTACATTCTGTTACTTAATAAAACTAGTAGTTCGCCCCGAAGTGACAACTCGCGGTTCGCCAAAAAGTTAGATCAATTGAATGCTAGGTGCATGCGGTAAAGAATCGAAAACCGTGCGATTTATTGCAAGGTCTATGGAGCCCTTAACTGATAGAAGTCACCAAAAAGATTAAAATAAACTGTATCTGTGGTAAACCGTAATTTTTCTTGTCCAATACCTATATTATGTATATTTTATTTCCTTTTTATCATGCTAATTATTTTAAAATCTTAAATTAAAAAACAATATTATAATTGTGTAAACCGAGCACTTTCTTAAATACCATTCTCAACCATACTTTCTAGCAAATGAAGGGACCAGAACAGCAAGCCGCCTCATATTTTTGCCTTCTAGGCTCTTCTAGCTCCATAACCCCTTGATCGAGCATGCTCATAATTTAATATGCCCTCAACTACACATTTACCTAATTTCATTTAAATTAGAACAAATTTATTTAAGTTATTGTTAATCAAACTATCCTCGAATAGTTCAGCTTAAAAACATTGAAATGCCGGGTCGTGTCCCAAGCCAGAGGGCCTACCGCGAACCACGTTCGACGTGTTGCCTCCCTGTCACGCTTACGTACGAATTTACAAGTGCGACAGAGAGGCAATACGTTGAACGTGGTTCGCGGTAGGCCCTCAGGTTGTGTGTTTAAAGTTGAATGTAAGAACTTCACTTCGCTTCGTTCGGTCGTTCGACTAGATATGAATATTTAGACCGTTACAGATGCTTTTGAACACAAACTGTACAAATATCTCTATTTGAGAAAAAAAATCGGCATATCTTTTGGCGTGTTATTTCATGCGCTACTATAAATGCTGACTGTACCTACAGTTCCCTGCAACTGCGTGTGTTTGTGTACATGTCTGTCGCTACTAGCGCTTCCAAAATTATAACTGGTGAGAAGAAACGCCGGAACAAACTCACCAGTCTGACTATCTTAACCTAAACTAACCTAAGCGGCCAAATCCGTCTGCGGAAAATTCCGTGCACGAGCGTATTTTTCGTTTTTTTACAACTATAGGAAATAAAGCCGTTTTCACTGCTGAAATAAAAGCAACTGCTGTTTTGTGGATGAAGTTAACAATCGTGTACTATAGTTTGAAAAAAGCGCTCATGTACGGAATTTCCCGCAGACGAATTTGGCTGCATTGACCTTACAAGTCTACTCTAGATTACTAATTTCTCTATCGAACAAGTAATAGTAGGTATATTCCATACCTAGGCAGTAAAGGAAAACATGTTTTAGATCACAATTGATCTGAGGCTTTCCATCACAAAAGGGTCCTTAATGGCTTCAAGTGCATGTATCTTAAATTCGAACAGAAATTCTGATAGAATGGTCCTTACTGCACATGAAGCATAAGGACCCTTCTGTGATGGAAAGCCACATTTACTGGCCGAGGTGTGTATACAATTATTCTGTTCGACGGAGTCGGAAAGCGGTAACTTTGTTTAGCGCACCTTGCCGAAAGTTGATGCTTTCCGGCCCAAGAACAGTAACTAAATAACTAACGTACCTAAAACAGTTAAAATGTAATATCGCGATAGGTATAAACTATTTTCAATGAGAAGAACGTGACAAAAAACTCGATGACATTTTTAATAAGTATGTCTAACATAACTTGATCCTTAATTATTTAAAGCCATTTTACTTTTTTCATTTTTAAAATGACATTATGATGATAAAAAAAATAACATTATTAAATCAACTTAAATGGCATATAAAACGCACTTATCTGTAAAACTAAAATAAATCTAAAGAATTTAACTCTTTTGGCATGGTGCCGAGGATGCTGGCAGCATTTCCCCGCTGTAAGTGAGTAATTCTTTATTGCACCACAAACAAAACAAATTTAAAAACACATTTACTTCGTACTTATCGCTGTACTGCGATACTAAAACGATACGCCGCGCTGCCAGCTCATCACCAAAAAAGTTATTTCTTACATTAAAACTAAACATTTTTATTATTATATATTCAAGGGTATCTATCAAGTTTCCGAATACTTTCTGCTATCTTGCTGCTAAGAGCGACAGAGAAATAACATATACATTTCTCTGTCCCTCGCAGCAGAAAGCGTGCAGCGACCGGATAGATGTATTAATTCCTTAATAACTATGGCGCAGTACACTACTTAACATATTTCCATAGTCTATTCCAAAATAATAAAAAAAACTTAAGGTCAATGTGGTGAAGATAGGGCAAGAACTCTCGTATTTATATGCGTACTTCGTTTATTAGAAGCGACAAAAGAGCTTGTAGACGGTTTTACCTGATAGCCGGCCTTCTCCACATCGACCTTAAACAAAAATTAATGGAATCCGAGCCCGGTCGTCCGACCAATGATAGGTACATTGCATAGGTACTTCATTGGCCGAATGACATTGTCACGTAATTTTTTTGTTAATATTTGAAGATCTTTATGAAATAGACTATAGTGAGAAGAACCGGTTAAAAACTCAACGAATTTTTATTATAACTTCATTAAGTGTACCTCCTATAATTACATTAAAATTAGCCTTAAAATTATATAGTACATTACTATAGAGGCCGGGAAACGAAGGGTTGCAGGCCTAGTAGATATACGGCCGAGCGTTGCAAGGGATACGCGGCCGGCAACCCCGTTCAGATTTGTATAGTGCTTTACTCAAACTTGCAATGAAATAAAAAAAATAGTTTTTTTTATGGTTGAATGTCAAGACGTTGTGTCACATTTTGGCGGTTAAAAACAAAAGAAGGTTGCTTTACAGGCCTAGGCGTGTAAGGCTGTATGAAATTACACATCTTTACTAATTGCACCGGATACGTAGTATTTCCGGACCTTATATGAAGTAACTCATCTTAACATTTCATTGCAAGTTAGAAAAAAACCTATTTAATCAATTATTTTTTTAAATTAAATATATCTAAAAGCGAATTAGATACGGATCATCATTGGCCGCGTCAAGTATAGCTAATAATCGTGCCTTTATCTGTGTTTTAAGATAAAATAAATTAACTGATTGAGGCGTTGTATGAATAAGAGGGTAAGTAGGTACATATTTACTAAATACTAGTTACAAGTTGTTTTATTAGTACATGTTAGAAGAAGAAGAACTGAGAACTAGAAAGAAGTACTGTTACAAGTTGTTTTATTAGTACATGGGTGAAAAGTATTTTCTTTGTCTTGTTTCAGACCACTCTGTCACGCTTCTATTTTTGTCTTTTATGAATAAATAAAACAATTGAGTGCTATGCTATTGCATCTCTTTTTAGATTATAATTCTCATGAGAAAATTCAAACTAAATTTTACCGCATACAGCTCCACTCTGTCACATTTTCTGAGGACAAACAAGAAAACGAAAATAATTTTGACCAACTTACTTATTAATTGGTCGTGAACGCTTGTCCGGATGACGATCTTGTAGATGCTTATTCAACGCTTTTTCTATCATGGCCTCAGGACAAAATGGACATGTTATCATTTTGATGTAGTCTTCCTTCTGTACAATTTTTACTATTTTGTGATCGTTAGTTAAATGTTCTTCGCAAGCTGTAAAATTTCTATATCTATATCCACAATGTTTGCAAATGTATTTGTAATTTATTTTTACAGCCTTTATAACTTTTTTCTTATTTTCAGCTTTATTCTTTCCCTCCTCTTCCTTTTTACCAGGAATTTCCACTTTGGGCAACTCATCTTTTTCTTTGGTGTTTAATTTTTGTGCACTTTTGTCACACGCTTTTTCATCGTCTGTATTAACAGCATTATGCTGTTTTTCACCATTATTGTTTTTCCTTGTTATACTCTCTACACGATCTCTAAAGATTTTTAGTATGATTGGTAATATTTCGTCTTGAGTATGTTTATTGGTTGTAGTTTCTGTGCTTGTAGCTTTTCTCCCTGTCGTACTATGTTTCTTGCTTAAAATGTCTGTATTTGTGCTTTTCCTTGCTTCACAAGTAGTAGCTACATCGTTATTCTTGTTCTTATTTGATAAATTATCCTGATCATTGGGGCATTCTGTATCTTTGCTAGTAGTAGTTTCAGAATCAATGCTTTTCCTTACTTCATTATTGTCCTTTTTATTATTTGCAGCGTGATTTATTTCCGAGACGCATGGTTCTTTGTTGCTATTGCTACTGTTGTTATTAGACGTTCCAATTGTTTTTCTGTTCTGCGACTCACCATTTTTACTGGTGGCAATTTCATCACTAATATTTTTGCTTGCATTAGGTTGCCTTGTTTCATGCTCCTCGTTGTTTTTCCCTCGATCCCTTTCTTTGTTCTTATAGTGGTCGTGGCAGTCATTTAGATTTGGTCTGGTTTCAGATTCAGCACTGATACTTTTTCTTCTCTTTGAGTGCCCTTCGTGGCCATTGTCATTGTTTTCTGATACATTCGTATTTTTATTTTGCAGTTCACTGCATGCGAAATCACCACTAGTACTTTTCCGTTTATTGGATGGTCTCTCATGGCTCTTATCTTTATCATCATTGTCATCCGATGTAGAATTTTGTGAATCAGAGCTTGTAATCGTTGCAGTTGTAGTGCAAATACTTTTCCTTTTCTTCGAATGCTGGTCTTGGTTTTTGTTCTGATCGTCGATTTTATCGGATGTAGTGTTTGTGCCTGGGATTATTGTGTGTGAAGTTTCAGCACTAAGGCTTTTCCGCATTTTGGATTGACTTTTATAATTTTTGTCACTATCTTTGTTTTTTGACAAAACAGCTGCATTTATTTTTTGTAGTTCTGGGTTTGTTTCGTCACTAATGATTTTCTTCTTTTTAGAGTGACTTTCTAAGTTCGTGTCATTATTATTTGATGAAGGATTTGAATTTCTATTTTGTGTATCAGGGTTCAGATTGATCGCGTCTTCAGCACTACTTCTTTTCCTTTTACCTGCGCACCGTTCTTGGTTTTTGTTATCCTGAATGTTAATCGAATTATTCGTATTTATGTTTTGTTGTTCTAGGCTTGTTATAGATGCGGCTTCAGCATTAATAGTTTGTATCTTTGAATGGTGTTTTTCTTTGTTGTTATCGTTGGCTAGAGAAGTACTTATATTTCTGCCGCTATGAACTGTGGCGGTACTAGTTACAGTTGTTGCAGTTTCTTTGGTTGGTTTTCCTCCAGAAATGCTTGACTTGTTACTGCCTTTATGTAAAGCAATGTTCAAATTCTCACCTCCGCCTGATTTGTTATCATTAGACTTGGAATTTTGACATTGTATAAGCGCCTCTACAGTTGATTCTTTTAACTTGTGTCGTGGCAATTTCACCACAAAATTGCTTTGGTTTTGGCTGTCTTGCTTATTTTTATTATTATGCTTTTTTTGGTTACTTATTTCAGCCTGTTTGGAACTTAATGGTGCATCAACTATTTTTACACACCGTTGTTCTTTCGTTGTTGTTTTCGTGTTTCTTGTTGTTTTAACATTACGATCCTTCTTTTTGTTAGTGCTGTCGCTTTCATCATTGAGGAGTGCAGGCTTAGAATCAGTTTGGCGCTCGTTAATTAAATATGTTTTTGTCTCTGGTTTCTGATCATCAATTTTTGTATTCTCAGCGATTTGTTTACTAGAAGTGTTTAGATGAGCGCCTGATGTCTCTAGCTTGATGTATTTTATTAAAACTTCAATGTATTTTCTTTTGAATGTAAGACAAAGTTGACAATTATATGCACTTTTAATTAGGCTTTTTAGATAATTTATTCCATTATAATAAAGTTGGCGGGGTGAATACATAGTAACATTATGGCATTCATGACACTCATACTTCAAATCGGCCGTTGCATCCTCATGGTCACTTAAAATTATTAGGTCATGAATGGCATTATGAAGCTTTTGCGCATATACTTCATGATTGTTTTCGCTTAGTCGTTCTTGCACAAGTCTAAAGAAATTTATCTGAAATTTGAAAAATATCAACTCGTCTATGGCCGACTCTGATTCCTCATTATTAATATTTTTTATTTCTTCTGACTCAGCAGCGTCATTTGTAGCTTGGTGGATTTCTATTTTCGTTTCTAGTTTAGGGAATATATTGTATTCGCTACTATCAGCACTTTCAATTTGTGTCGTTTCGCCAATAGAACAATTGATATTAAATTCTTCCTGTTGAACGGAAGAACCATCAGGTGATGACATTTTAACCTGTGCTATATATTGTCCATGAGGGCCAGTTATTACTTCGATATGGTATACATTGAAAGTGTCTGGTTTAGCACTATGATCTGCACGTTTACTTTCGTTATCATGCTCTGTCGCAGACCACCGTGCTAAATTTTGTCTTGCAATTTTAAATCTGTCATCATATTTACCATCAGGTATATCCTTCGGTTTGTGATCATCCTCGTCCATTTCTTTTGAGGAGCCATGATCTACAGCTGTATCTGTTCTTTTAATTTTGTTTTCATCTTCTGTATTTGTTTCTTCCATATGTTCTTTTATATGAGCTTCCTTAATGCTGTTTTGTTGCACCTTGTTTAAAATGTCTAATAGGGTTTCTGTTTTGGGCAAAGAAATGTTTGGATTAGTGATAATTTTATTCACAATTGATACTGTTACCGTGTTTTCTATTGTTTGCTTGATATTGACTTCTTGGTTAGTATGTACTTCAGAATTAGATGTGTTCATTCTCATTATAATATCATTGCTCTCTATATTATGTGATGTGGTTTCGGTTGTGACAGAAGTAGACACAAGTTCATAAGCATTAGTTAATATAGCACGTGCTTTAGAATTTTGTGTAACATTAGCAGGCACTTCGTCACTATCCGCATGTAACAAAGCCATCGCAGTCTCAATGTCTATGCTGTCACTTGCTTTTTGTAAAAAGGTTTCACTCCGCACATTTTTCGTTGTTGTTTGTATTACGCTAGGTTGTATCGTCGACTCAACATTTTCCATGCTCAAGTATTGCTGATCCATGATCAGTGGAATCGTAGCCCCATCGCTTTTTATATCTATCCATGGTTGCTCTGTATTTATTTGCGATTGATTAATATCCTTGCTGGATGTCTCTTGTTGAGTAGAGGCTTCAATCAAATGAGTTGGTGTTCCATTGCTTTTATTATTCATGGTCATAGGTTTTAATTGGCCTTCTACGTTAGAAGAATCTTGCATTAGGTTGATTCCATTCATATTATGAGCTATCGCTGTTACATTTTTTTGTGACGTGTCAATTCGCCTATTAACTGTTTGTTTATGAATCTCTTTGCTTAACGGAGCTGGAATTATATTCGGAGTCATGTTCGTATTTGGTTTCTGGCTCAAATCCGTTGTTAAGTCAATATATGGTATCACATCACGTGTGGAATGTGGTTCAATATTACTTAGTGTTAGTGAGGGTGTCTTTTCTAATGGAACACGTCTGTCTTGAGTTTTTTTAGCATTTGATATTTTTATCTTTGTAGTCTTTGAGATTGTTTTTTTGGGAACACTGTCTTTTGTTCCGAAAGCCGCCCAGTTCGGTAAAGGGTATAATTGAGTAGGGGTGCAGAAGGGTAAGGTTGAGGTAGAGGCATCATTGTTTATTGGTTCATTACGGACCAGGCTTGCAGCTAAAGTAGCGTTAACGTTGTTTTTTTTTGTTTCAGGATTAGCTCTTTGTTTCCGAGGGGCTCTAGGCTTTTTGTTCACAGGGACAGGTGGGCCCAGTATATCCCTAGTTGCATTCTGTAAAATATATTCCTGTGATCTCAATGCAGCCAAATAGGCCGCTTTTTCAATCTGCTCATTATTATACCCAGGATTTTGTGGCATAGAACCGGTTCTGATATAGTTCTGCCTGTAGCCATTCCAAGCACCTGCTTGAGAATTTGGCATCGGAAGTGCTGGTTGACCGTTAAGGTACGATGACGCTGGGTTTATGCCACATGGCTTACCCATAGTACAGGAGTAGCATGGAGGTGGAGATGGCCTGGAACTATGAGACTGAGGACTCAAAGAAGGATTTATATTTTGATGTTGAAGAGGAGAGGAGTGTCTTATAGGAGACACGTTGATTGGGTCTCCTGCCCTGCCTGTAGTGGGTTGAAGATTCATTAAAGTTTGGGAAGTCATTGACTGTTGGTGAGAAGTCATAGAAAGATTCATTCCATGTTGATGGATTGAATACAGATGTGGTTGAGAATTTAAAGAATTCATTGATTGATGTTGAGGGTTAGCTAGAGCTCCTCTGCTAGTGGCTTGAGGATTGAAAGTAGGATTCATTGATGTATGCTGAGGGCTTAACGAAGAATTCCATAATTCATGTCCAGGATTCAAAATTGGTAGTCCCTGGCTAGTGTCATGAGGATTGAAAGTAGAATTCATTGATTGATGGTAAGGGCTTGATGAAGGAATCATTGATTCGTGTCCAGGATTGATTGCATTCATATTATGAGCTGCCAGTGCTCTTCCGTTAGCTACATGAGGATTGGAAGTAGAATTCATTGATTGATGTTGAGGATTTAATGAGGATTCCATTAGCATGAATACATCTTCAGGATTCAAACCTGGTACTCCTTGGCTAGTGACATGAGGCTTGAAAGTAGAATTCATTGATTGATGTCGAGGGCTTGATGAAGGATTCATTGATTGATGTCCAGGATTCAAAGCCAATGTTCCTCGGTTAGTGGCATGATGATTAAACGTAGTCATTGCTTGATGTTCAGGATTTAAAGGCGGCATGCTCATTGGGGCACCCGTGCCCGGCACAAGGTTTAAAGGACATGCCAGCTCACAAGTTCTGTAAGGCCTAACTTGATAATTCATCGTTGTTTGTCCATAATACTCCGTTCGCGTTTCAGTGTGTTTGTACACACTTATTTGAGCTTCTTGGTTCGCTGGAGCTGAACCATTCTGGACTGGATAACCGTTGACTGTTATTGGCAAGTTGTTGGCTGGTCTCTGGTTAGTTGTTTGTTCATAGGTGATGGTTCCTCCTGTAAAATTTCCTGGATGCGGGACGATCACACTCATCTCATTTGCTAGGTTCGGTGTGGTTTGTGCTTTTGGTATCTGGTTTCCATTCATTTGACGGCCATCTCGGGCATACACATTGGTGTTTGGTTGGTTTCTAAGATCACTTTGGACATACATATTCATATTAGATTGAGTTCTAGGAACATTTTGGGCTTGCGGTGTCATAAAAGTTTCTGTTTGGGTATACACTCTTGGTAAAGGTGCATAAGGATTAGTCGGTGGTCTGCTTGGTGCGTCTAATAAATGTTTGAGATTCTGATTGCCTGCAGCTCTTAAATCATTTGAGGTACCCATATGTTGTTGATTAGGAGGCATTGTATTGTCTGTAGTCAGATGATGGTACAAAGCAGAATGTAACATCTCATTTGTACCAAAGGGCTTTCTAGAGAAGTCTCTGCAAGCAATTTTAGCGGTTGTTTGTTTTGATTCAATTTGCTTTTTAGATACATCTGGAATATATGGAATGTTTTTTAAGATCTCCACGTTCCTCATAAGGGGTAAGAAGTCGACTTCGGTACTTGGCAGTTCATTTCCGGTGCCTGTGGTGTCAGTATTCTGTGGCTGGTTTGTGGAACCTTGGTTGGCAGTTGGACCCTCGTCTATGATAAGATCATTGTCACTGTCGTCGTCGTCCTCCGCCGTGACCATGGTGATGCTTTCCTGGAAAAAAAAAAACAGTGGTTGGTTACTAGAGTTCTTTTAAGCTAATCCTGCACCTATAGGTATGGCAGCAGCAAAGTATGACGCACCACTACAAACGATATACTTTCATAAGCAAGTCGCTTAAAAGCATGCGCATTTGCAGACGCGAATCTCACGTCTTATTACACAATTTTAATGCCGGCTATACACAGTCGTCGAGAGACTCCGAGACAGGCCGAGAACGAGTGTGTACATACTGTTCCTATCTCGTCTCGTCTCGCCCTTCACCGATTGGTTCGGAGCGGTGCCGATACTCTCGGCGAGAAGCTCTCGACGAGTGTGTACAGCCGGCATAATATCAACGTCACTGCATACAATTGGGGCTTTAGCTAAGTACTTATTTTACCATACGTGATAGATGTACAACCGGTTTCTAAATTCTGTAGCTTTTCAAATTGGGATCAGACTTTTTTGTCTTGAATCGTAAAATTATAATTTGTTTATTTATTAGCTTTTTAGCAGTCTTAGTATAGTTTTTTCTTCCCTTCTACAGAATGGCCCAAAAATACGTCAATCGACATTTTTTTTTACTGCAGCATATTGTTGCGGCAATTGTAACAGACGTTTACTTTTGTGTATTAATGCTAAAGTAGAAAATTTTAAAGATAATACGTTTTATTTTAGTGAAATGTTCGTTGTTTATAATTTTAATAACATTTTGTAAAAACGTGTAGGTAAGTTTTTAATCATCGTATTTATGGGCCATTCTGTAGGTAATTCAATTACATTATTTTTCCTGGCTTTACATTCCTAGCCAAGATGACAGCCGTACATCGACAAACGCTAAACGAAATATCAAAATGTCTTGGGTTGACATCACGGTTGACAGACGCTACGAAATTCACTTGACTATGTCTATACATTATTTAAGTTTCCATTGGCGTTAACTATCAACGATTTTCTTATTGGCTAGGCCCCCAGGCGCATTTGGCTGACGCAAATCTTACGTCATTACAATAGTATTCTAATAAACGTCAGACGCTTTAGTGTTTTACCATATGCAATATTTCCACCGTTTCTAAATTCTGAAGTGACACAAATTGGGGTCAAACTTGTTTATAGTTCGTGTCATTCACGATGGCGCGCAAATTTGTCAAATCTAACCTTTAATAACATGAGAATACGAGCCAAAGCACGCGTCTTCGTGAATGACACGATTTATAGTTGAAAGTCGTAAAATTATAATTTATTACGTAGACATCGGAGTTTTTATCGCATGGTAAGACTAATAGCGAGCTATGGAGTCGACATTAGCAATAAAATTCAACTTATATTCATATTCATACCCATACTCATTAATCTATTAAATTACTGATTTTAATTTTATAGTCAAGAACAAGAATGTTAACGAGTTTGTAAACGATCCTTTAATTTTGTCTTTCAGGACACAAATATAACAAATAAGAATAATGACCATTTTTTTGTATTGATTAATTTATATTCATATTATTTTTACCCCTTTTAATATACAAAATAGTATTTTTTATGAAATTTCTTAATATAATTAACACAAAAATGATCATTATTCTTCTTTGTCATATTTATAACAAAATTATTATAAATTATTATTTGTTTTAGTTTTTTTTTTTTATATTTTTTTGTTCTTAGCGATAAGACCGCCTGTTGTTACCTAACTTTTACGTGTTTTTTCATTTCCTGTCTATTTTTAAATGTATGGTGCACAATAAAGAATATTTACTTACTTACTTTATATATTAAGAGATAAAATTAAAGGATCGTTTACAAACTCGTTCACGTTCTTGTCCTTGATTATAAAATTAAAATCAGTAATTAAATATATGAATGAGTATGAGTATGAATATGAGTTGAATTTTATTGCTAATGTAGACTCCATAGCTCGCTATTAGTCTTAACATGCGATAAAAACTCGGATGCATATTTATTAGTTTCTTAATTAGCAGTCTGAGATTTTTTATTCTGTTATTTTAGAAGTTACAGGGGGGGGGGACTCACATTTATTCACTTTGGAAGTGGCTCTCGCGCAAACTATTCAGTTTAGAAAAAAATGATATTAGGAACCTAAATATCATTTTTGAAGACCTATCCATAGATACCCCACACGTATGGGTATGATGAAAAAAATTTTTTTTTTTTAATTTTATGAAGTATTAAAAAAAACTGCTTTCTAGATCTCGTTCAAACTAATTTTCGGTGGAAGTTTGCATGGCAATGTATATTATATATTTTTTTTAGATTTTTCATTGTGTTATTTTAGAAGTTACAGGGGGGGGGGGACACACATTTTTTCACTTTGGAAGTGTCTCTCGCGCAAACTATTCAGTTTAGAAAAAAATGATATTAGAAACCTAAATATCATTTTTGAAGACCTATCCATAGATACCCCACACGTATGGGTTTGATGAAAGATTTTTTTTTTTTAAATTTTATGACGTATTAAAAAAAAACTACTTACTAGATCTCGTTCAATCCAATTTTCGGTGGAAGTTTGCATGGCAATGTATATCATATATTTTTTTTAGATTTTTCATTCTGTTATTTTAGAAGTTATGGGGGGGGGGGGGGGGGACACACATTTTACCATTTTGGAAGTGTCTCTCGCGCAAACTATTCAGTTTAGAAAAAAATGATGTTAGAAACCTCAATATCATTTTTAAAGACCTATCCATAATTATATACCCCACACGTATGGGTTTGATGAAAAAACATTTTTTGAGTTTCAGTTCTAAGTATGGGGTAACCCCCAAAATTTATTGTTTTTTTTCTATTTTTGTGTAAGTATCCTAATGCGGTTCATAGAATACATCTACTTACCAAGTTTGAACGGTATAGCTGTTATAGTTTCGGAAAAAAGTGGCTGTGACATAATCGGACAGACAGACGGACATGACGAATCTATAAGGGTTCCGTTTTTTGCCATTTGGCTACGGAACCCTAAAAAGGAGCTATTGTGTGATGTGATGATGTTCTAAAGCGTGGAGAGGACACCCACAGAATACATGAAACTGTTAGCGATATTCGTAATTTAAAATTAGCTACATGCATGATTTTTTTGGGAGATGTCACTCGATTCTGGTTCCCGTGAGATTCAGACTTTTCTACCTGCTATTTATTGTTCCCTTAGATACATTTACACCTCTAAATAATTTTAGATTTTTTTGTTTTTTTTTTAATATTTTTTTTTGTGATTCGATATTAAATGTGACTTTTTACATGTCTAAATAATAATAATACATACTGTATTTTTTTTTATACCACGAAGGTGGCAAACAAGCATACGGCCCTCCTGATGGTAAGCAGTCACCGTAGCCTATGGACGCCGTTGCCGACCCTTTAAAAACCTGTACACTCCTTTTTTGAAGAACCCCATACTGTAGCCCCTCGGGAAAACCTCGGCAGGAAGCTCATTCCACAGCCGAAGCATTCGCGGGAGGAAATTCCTCTTAAACCGCACAGTACGCGACCATTTAGGTTCTAGGGTGTGAGGATGAACATGGGATGAACACCCTGCCGACGGCGAGCGGTGCGGTAATAGAAAGCGGCCGTTGGCATCATGTCAAACAATTTAGAGCCAAATTAAAGTTTATACATATATGGTTCTATCGAGTTTAATGCCGGAGGAGACGAATGCTAATCTAACCAATTAAATGCAATTGAAGCTTGAAGATACGTTGTATGAACTAAAAAACCAAGGGCAATCATTGCACTCACCCATCGACAAAGATAACTACATTGATTTAGCAAGATGCGTGAAATCTAATCACATCAAAAACATAAATGTGAAATGAGAGCCAAGTACAAAATTAAGTACGAGTATTTGCGTTGTTGTTGACTTCGCCGACAAAAGTATTTAGATCATGGGTGCCAAGTTCTGCGTAGAAAATAATTCTTACAATGCATTTATTTTACTTGGGATGTAATTCAAGTTCAAGATGTGACTTGGCTATTTTTTTACCATAAAACAAAATTTGTGAAAAACATTTGTCAATGGTAATAATTGAAAATATAATGATATGGAAGGGCGCGTAGCCAACGTGCAAATCGCTTACGATCGAAACGCAACTGTCACTGTCGCACTAATATGGAAGAGTGATAGAGAGAAGAGACACAAAGCGATTCGTTGTCACCTTGTCACCCAGACGAATCTGTCAATATATCTGTTATATATCTGTTTTTATGTTATTAAAAATATTTAAACCCTCGTGATGTTTTTATGAAACTCGTTTTTAGCTCGTTTCATAAACCCACACTCGTATTTTAATTCCTGTCATTGTAACATACACTACTATTTTATTTAAAAGGGTATGGTTTCTATTGGTCCCATTATGTCAGGATCTGATGAAAGAATTCGGAGTTATCAAGAAAAATCTTCAAATCATAATGAAGTAGGAATACCTTTTTAAATAAGTAGAATGTGTTTCAGCCCCAAAAACCTCGCCGGTTTCCAGCAGCAGGATCTGTAAAGAAAATAAAGATTATTTCAAACAGTGTGTCGTAACTATTCCTGGATATTTTTCTGACAGGAATTTTATGTCATAAGCGCCATCGATGGGACAGAATATTTTTTGATTCAATTCCATTAATGTCTTTTAAATTTTGTTCAAAGATTGATAAACTATTATGCAGTGAATTCTTCCACGCTAGTTAATAGGCAGCTAATGAAGAATTGGTCTTGAAACGCGTTTAACCCTTTTCCAGGCATAGTACGATTTATCGACCACATATGCTCCAACAGAATTTAAACTGTAGCATTCCGATTTAAGGTGCAAATTAGATTGCACTTTCGGGAAAAGTGACTTGTCTTCAAATGAATCATTAAAGCTTGACTAATTGGAAATTATATGGATTTTTTGGAAAAACCTTGTAGATTGGTGCGGCCTGGAAAAGGGTTAACCATTCAATTAGTAGCCGTGGCTATTCTACCGAATGACGTCATGTCCTACGAGCTCACTTTTGGCATTGGCGAATTGATCATAAATTTGATGGACGCCATTTTTACTGCTCCGTACATAACTTATTCACGGAGCACTTACTTCGGTGTTGAAAATCGGTTAAATTCGTTTTATAAAAGAAGATGAATTGAACACCATCGATAATTCTGTTATCGGGAAGTGTGCTACAATATCCAGAAGATCCTGCAACATATCCTAGTAAAAATGGTGATCGAAGAGCTGGCGGCTTTTTCGCACAACGTATCAGTATTGTGATACAACGAGGAAATGCCGTTGGCAGCTGTATGTAGTTGTGATGACAATATAATAATATGGTACTGTCGAACTGATCTGATGATAGAGCCGGAAGATATGAACTGGAACTTCATGATGGAACATCGTATCGTATCATAGCTGTTTTGGATTTGTTAGAAAAGTCTTGTAATGAACTTTGACCACGATTCGGTTTCAAGGTCTGATGATGAAGCCGGAAGATAGGCACAGGCATTCCATGATGGAATATCGTATCATAGTCGTGTTTGCACTTGTGAGAAAGGTCACGTAATGGACTTTGAACACGATCAGGTTTCAAGGTTATAACAAACTTATTATATATTGACTTGGAAGTTTTTCAGTTATCTCAAATATATCCTGAGCAAATTTTATAAAAGCGTGTTTTTCTAGTGTTTTTTAAACTATTAATTTATTTTTATGACAAGTGTTGATGTACTTAGTAAGGTCATAAGTTCTGTCAAAAAGGTTTTCAATGATAAAAAAGCTATAGGTACAGATTCCGTATTAATATATATTGGTTATAAAAGCTTATTTGATGCTGAATTATTTACAATATAATCTCACATAATTTGCTGTCTCTGTTTTGCATAATTCTATGTAATATTCGGAATTTGTTTATAACAAAACATGCAAAAAAATACGCGACCTGTTCAAGGTGATTTTGATCCCTATTTGTTTTTTTTTTTTTTTTTTACATGGTTGAATCTTACATAAAACAAAATCTGGATCTTCTGTCTTTCTTAAAATATATAATCATGTGTATTGGATTGCCATAATTGTAACTGTACGTGTTTTGTCCAACGAGTAGGATGGCAGTCAAAAATAAGCGCGCTACTGAAAAGTACCTTGCTGGTGGTAAGATAACGTTCTAATAAAGTAGGTTCATATAAATAAATAAAAAATCCTTTTTTATTAATGTGACATTGATGTCTACTCCCTTTTGTCAAGTATAATTTTTCACAAGCCGGCCGCGTATTGGAGTCTAACAACATTCCCAAAGTAAACAAGTAGTTAATAAAGACGCGACCTAAATTTTAAACTAATTATATCAGTAATAAAACAAGCTTTTAAATCATGGCAAACATTTTTTATTAAAAGTTTTGTATTACATTTTATCAGTCACCCTTTGTGACAGAACTTATGATTTAACTAAGGAATTTGAGCATGTCATTTTGGAATGAGATCGTAACTTTTTTATTGCAAGGGAGCGGCTTTTAGTAGACGGTGGGTTAGCGTGACTTACTGCGTAAAATTGACCTACTTAAAAACGCACACGTGCTATAGGAGTCGGTAAACTCTTTATGGGGAAACATAAAGATAAAGACCAGGTGTTCTGAGAATAGCGTCTTTGTCCTGCGTTCGTTGGACCTAAAGAAATATACTTGCCTGTTTCATTGTCTCCACTTATCTCAGGTGGTTGGTAACGGGTCAATTTTATATTTTGAATAATCTTATCTAGTATAAGTACAATGGAATCTCTATACACCGTGTTTTATTTGATTTCCGATTATTTCAAGGGTGCATTCCTGAGCTTAAATTAAGTAAACGCGGGGGGCTCAACGAGGGGTGGGAGGGGTGTTAGGGTCGGCAACGCGCATGTAACTCCCCTGGAGTTGCAGGCGTACATAGGCTACGGAGACTGCTTACAATCAGGCGGGCTACGGCCACGTTTGTTTGCCACCGACGTAGTATAAAAAAAAATTAACTTTCTCAAACATACATTAAAACATTACTTAAGTACAATAAAAAACAAGAATAAAAGAATTAATACTATAAAATTCATACGTCGGGGTTTTCGGTGCGGGAATGTTTTCTTGTATTTATAACTTTGTCTATTGTAAAATAATTACCAAACTATGAATTAAAAATAGAAGGTAAGCTTCAAATGCGCTTAGAAATATTAAAATAGTATTGGTTTTTATAGTTTTAACCTGTTTTTTGGCTAGTGTAAAACATTCCCGCACCGAAAACCCCGGGGTATGAGAATTACACAAAAATAGTGTTAGTAGTTGATTACGTTGTAATTTTATGCAATACAATTATTCAATAAAATGACAAACACATGAATGAAACAAACACAAAAAATATCATCGCTTTTAAAAAATATAACAAATTTGGTTTTCCATGAACGTGAATACGAGTACACCTTTAGATATAGAATGATACCCGTAACGACGCGAGAAACAAAGGGACAATTTAATCACACCAGCAGTGGCAGCATGGTTCCATTTTTATCACTTGTCACTATGCCTGTCACTTTCGCACTTACATACTTATTAGAACGTGACAGGCATGGTGACAAATGATATAGAGCCGACCATCTTAGCCCTACAGCAGCGGTATCGTGGTCGCATTTTTATCACCTGTCATGTCATGCGTCACTTTCGCGCTTACATACTTGTTAGAACGTGACAGGCATGGTGACAAATGATATAGAGCCGACCATCTTAGCCCTACAGCAGCGGTATCGTGGTCGCATTTTTATCACCTGTCATGTCATGCGTCACTTTCGCACTTACATACTTGTTAGAACGTGACAGGCATGGTGACAAATGATATAGAGCCGACCATCTTAGCCCTACAGCAGCGGTATCGTGGTCGCATTTTTATCACCTGTCATGTCATGCGTCACTTTCGCACTTACATACTCGTTAGAACGTGACAGGCATGGTGACAAATGAAAGGGCTATACCGTAGGGCTAGTATGGCCAGCTCTTTATAACTGCTGCTGACATGACAGATGATAAAAATGCGACCATCGTATGCTGCAGGGCTAAGATGGTCAGCTGTCTATCATTTGTCACCATACCTGTCACGCTCTAACAAATATGTAAGTGCGAAAGTGACGCATGATATGACAAGTGACAAAAACACGACCATGATACCGCTGCAGCACACTTTCAATTTTATAAGGTATGGATCTATGTATGATATAATATTAGGTTGAGTCAGTGAAGCGTCGACTACGCTATACGCTGGCCTATTGACTCATTCCACTAACTGATTCACTTAACTGTAAGTATATAAAACAATACCTGGGAGACCGAGCTTTGCTCGAAAAATATATAAAACTCAAACATGCGTATTTCTCAGAGATAAGGTCTAGCTAGATCGATTTTACCGAAAACCCCCATATAGCAAATTTCATCGAAATCGTTACAGCCCTGTCCGAGATCCCCGAAATAAAGAATTGCTTGATTAATATCTGGGAGACTGAGCTTTGCTCGGAAAACGTATAAAACTCAAAAATGCACGTTTTCCCAGAAATAAGACCTAGAGCTAGATCGATTTTTCGCCCCCGAAAAACCCAGAAAAATCGTCAGAGCCGTTTCCGAGATCCTCGAAATAAAGAATTGCTCGTTTAAGGTATAAGATTACATACTCCTACCTACGAGTACATACTCCCGAAGTCCCGACGTTCAAAATTCGTGCGTACCATTGGTTGTCCGGCGCCAGACTTGCGGGAGTCTCGGGCTATAAAAGTCGTAAAAACATTGTGTAACCACACAGTACAGTTGCTCATAAATATCTGAACATGCACTTTATTGTGTTGATAATAAAGGCTTTGTTCGGATATTTGTCTTTGATCAACTAAGCCCACTAATATCTGATCTGGACACGCCTCTGTTGTCAAAGCGCTAGAGTGCGTGTTCGGATATTTATGAGCACCCCGGCCGCTCTGATGACGACTGTACATATCTGATGACGGACACTTGTTTAGCATGAGCATATATTATTATGCAAAAGGTACCAAGGAAAACCTCTAGAAAGATGGATAGATGAAATAAAGAAAATAGCAGGCAATAACTGGATAACCACGGCACATATACTTTTTATGTAGGTAACTTATTTTATTAAGGAAATATAAGGCTATAAATAAAAATAAAATAAAATATTATTATGATTTTATGACCCATGATGAATAATTCAATGGGTCAGTTATATCGCCGTATACACGAGGAACCCGAAATATTTTAATCACGCACTTCTGAGCCCAAAAGAAGGAAAATAAAAATGAGTTAAGTAAATTACGCCCAAAAAAATTTTTTTTATTTCTTTTTTTCAAATATTTGAATGTATTTGTACATAAAAAGTTAATGTTATTGTAAAACTGGCACTGAAAATGAATATTTACGTTTTTTTTTGTAAAACCTACTTTATGCAAATGAAAAGGTTACTTGTCACTTTTTGACATCTATCAATAAGGATATTTAGACTACGCCCCATAATGGCATCATCGCAATCAAAAAGACGTTTTCGACTAAGTTACAGTAAGATGTTTTTTTTTGTTAATTGGTATTAACTCTGAAACTAGGCGAAATCCAGATAAGTTTATATGACATTTTAGTCTCTAAATGTGATCAGGAATACACAGTTGAAATCTCACACACTGTTAAAATGACCTTGTAATGCCGTGGATAACCACTGCAACGGCACGGTTTAGTTTACTACAATATGTCTAAATTATAGTGAAACAATAAAACTTTTTAACAAAAAATAAAACCAACTTCAAACATTTCCAAAAGCGCCATACATGTACCTATGACATTTGAAGAGTTCCTTCGATTTCTCCGAGATCCCATCATCAGACCCCGACTTGTTGCCAACGGGACCATCTCGGGGTTATACCCGTTCGATAAAAAAAAAAAATTTGAAAATCGTTCACGATTCTCGGAGATATCGAGTAACATACATACAAAAAAAAACTCAGTCGAATTGAGAACCTCCTTTTTTGAAGTCGGTTAAAAAGGCGTTCGGCTTCGAACGGATAATTAACTACATCAGACGAAAATATAACCCTTAGCAATCGTAGAGATTAACAGTCCCTAACATTTACTTGTTTAAACGATAAAGCCCGACCTGCAGCGGTATCATGGTCGTATTTTTGTCACTTGTCATATCATGCGTCACTTTCACACTTACATATTTGTTAGAGCGTGACAGGTATGGTGACAAATGATAAACAGCCGTCCATCTTAGCCCTGCAGCAGCGGTATCATGGTCGTGTTTTTGTCACTTGTCATATCATGCGTCACTTTCGCACTTACATATTTGTTAGAGCGTGACAGGTATGGTGACAAATGATAGACAGCTGACCATCTTAGCCCTGCTGAAATCATTGTCAAGAGGGCGCTGTTATTCTCATGTATAGGGTGACGGTTCAGTTTAGTATGAAAAATGTGACATTATCTATAAAAAGGGACCTTATTGTCGATGGCGTTTACGCCGCACTGCGTAGCGCGGCGTTGTTTATAATATGGGAGCATCGTTGATAATGGCGTAAGCGCCACGGACAATAAGGTCCCTTTTTATAATACAGTTCATAAAACGCGAATTGAAAGAATTCAAAATAAATTATTAAAGTCACTTAACTTCCGCCATGGTTTGAATCTGTCTGAAAGTACCAGCATACGGCACGGTCTCACGCCATTAGTCGGACGCCGCGTATATATAGACCAAATGTTTTTATATAAGCTTTTAAATAACTATATTGACTCTCCTGATCTTCTTGAAAAAAATATTTTTAAATTGCCTCGTATTCCCACTCGCCACCCCCAAACATTCCATATTAGCTTTTGTGGCTCTAATTTTGCCAAGCATACTTTTTTTAGACGAGCCTGTCGTGATTACAATGATAAATTTTCAAATTTAGATATTTTTTCATTATCATTTTGTAAATACAGTAGCATTCTGCGAAGTTCAATCTTTTCTTTATAAATATTGTACGTTTTCTTTTAAGTACTTACCTAGTAACTATATATTATTTGCACGCATAACAACTATAGCGATACATGTATTTTTAATTATTTTGTATACCACTTTAAACTCTGTACTATGTCATGCATTTATTAATTACCTACCGATGTTTTGAAGTCCCTGTACGCGTGACAGACAAGAAGATGCCTAACACCTTCCCTGTTTCGATCTGTAATTTACTATGTATACTTTTATTTTCAATGGAACTAAAGGTCTGTTTGTTATCACTTAAGCTTATATATATTAATATGTGACTGTTTGTTTCCTAAATAAATAAAAAAAAAAAAAAAATGTTACAAATTTAGTTCCAATGAAATTCCGTAATATGGCGTGTGATCATATTACTGGTCAGGCTTTAATTTTATTCATCCTGTCCTGTTAGTGATAGATGAGGGCATTGGAGGGTTAACCGGTTAGCAGTCTGATAATTAAATTATTTAAAGTGTAAGGGTTATTTTTATTAGTAAAATAAGTCAACTTATGCTAATATTACTTATTTTATAGTTTGAGTTGGACAAAATGTTGATAATGTTAATTACATTAACATAAATAATATCGCATATCTCTGGTGAAAAGTTGGAAACCCTTAGTCCTCTTTCTGTCACCTCCTCCTACCTTTACTGACCATTTGAATAATTGGCCATTAAATTAAGAATGACTTTTGAGAAGTAAAGTTTAGTTATATAAGATTTACTTACTTAATTGAATTTGTATCCACATTATTGTTTGTCTATGTGTATTGTTTTTCAAATGATATATTTTCGTTATAAGATTTTAATAAAAAAATATTTTTAGTTTTATAAAATGTTTAATAATACGAAAGCCATATTTTGTAGAGTCAGATCAAGCTAACTCGGCAGCGACTTTGAGGCACAGATGGTGCAAGTGTTATTTTAATTATTTTAAACGTCATAATTTCATAGAAGTTTTCCGTTTAAAATAACAGTTGCACACTCTGTGCTATCAGAATCGCTGCCGAGTTAGCTTGGTCTCACTCTATTCGCGTTGCGCTAAAAGAGATAATACCTTAGAAACGTTTTCTAAATACTTGCTTAAAAAACGGATAATTTTAGTTCAAAGATGAATTAAAGAACCTTAAGTTTAATAATGCTCAATGTACAAAGTTGTATAAATGTTCTTATGTAGGGACCATTTAAGTACACATCCATGCAAAGTTTTATATAAAATTGAGAAATATCTCCTAATCATTTAGTATACGTACCGTATAACAGCTTCAGATTTAGTTGAAAAGTATTTTTTTTCTTTTTTTTTATACCACGACGGTGGCGGTGTTTTGTCTGTTTTACGTTAATCTGTTTCCCCCTTATTCATAAACGTCTATACTAAAGTTACGATGCCGCTAATAATCGTTTTTCCCTTTCCATCATACCAATACGTCGGAAAGAGACACACGATTATTAGCGGCATCGTAACTTTAGTAGACGTTTATGAATAAGGGGGTTTATGTGCAATAAAGTGACATACATACATTTTTTTTTATACTACGTCGGTGGCAAACAAGCATACGGCCCGCCTGATGGTAAACAGTATCCGTAGCCTATGTACGCCTGCAACTCCAGACCTTAACCCCCTCCCACCCTCGTTGAGCTCTGGCAACCTTACTCACCGGCAGGAACACAACACTATGAGTAGGGTCTAGTGTTATTTGGCTGCGATTTTCTGTAAGGTGGAGGTACTTCCCCAGTTGGGCTCTGCTCTAGATCTGGAATGACATCCACTGGCTGTGCCCTACCACACAAAGCCAGATGACATTCACAATGCCCATACCTCTCTTTTGGACGTAGTTTAAGGATGTACCCGGGTCCAATACATAAATTCATAAATACAATTCAAACATTCAATACATAAATACAATGGTACATAAATTCCTCGCTACGCATCGCATCCTCGCATATCTCTGGTGGAAACCCTTAGTCCTCTTTCTGTTACTATCTACCTTTACTGGCCGGCTAGCATGAGTTGCTTTCTCGCGCGCGAGTTCATATATTTGATCACGATAGATGTATGGAATCGCGCGCGAGAACGCAACTCATATTGGCAGGTGTGAAATGCTTTAACTTTAAAATAGAATACAAATTTTAAATTAGCATTGTGTTTAAAATTCTTGTATTCAAAAAAAACACCTTACTTTATCGCTGCTTATTTGTCAATCTATTACAGAAGTTGGTAAATTCACTTTTATCAATTGCACAAAGTTCGTCACTCGTATTTACAAAATGCGGGAAAAATCATAGATCGTCTTTAACTTTTTTATCAACGAAATAAATTAACACTTTCTCGCTCGCGACAAACGTGTAGCGATTTTTTTTTAAATTATGGCTTTCCCCTTGTAGTGTTTGGCAGGAAGGTATAGATATTTAGCATTAGAAAAAGGTAACCAATTTTAAGATGATTAAAAAACGCTTTAAAAAAATAGTTTATACTAGTTATGAAAGCAGAAGAATGTAAAAGATCGTATATTATTTATAATTGTTACATATTTCTTGTGCATAATTTTCGAAAGTGATTTTTAATTAAAAAAATATACAAGTAAAGATCGCTTACCTTCTTTCCAATGCAAACAAAAGAACTATACGCACGAAAAGAATGTTCCGTGTATATATCGTCACTTGTTTTATCATAAAGCTGAACACGGTAGATTGTCACTTGTCACTTGTCACGTGCTATCGCGTCCGCGGCGTTGAACCGACTGCAAGGCAGGTCAGGGAGTTCTGATAACTTGATAAGGGTTTCGTCTCAGCTGAAGCGAATCAGGAGGCCCACCGCGAAAACCGAAATTCGCCAATTGCGGGGATTTTTCTCTTTTACTCTCTCTAAGACGTCATTAGAGTGACCGAGAAAAATGCCCGCAATTGACGAACTTCGATGTTCGCGCTAGGCCCCCAGGGTATAAATATAACCGCGAACACCGAAGTTCGCATATTGTGAGCATCTTCCTTTCAAATTACGCCTTTATTGGAGTATAAGAGAAAGAAGCCTGCAATATGCGAACTTTGGTGCTCGCGTAAGGCCCTCAGTGTCTGAGCAAGGCTGTCGGTTCTATCTGTAGTTATATAACTTACTTATATAGGACCTACTTAGAGGGAAGAATATCTTTGCGATTCTAACGAAATAAGTGAAATAACAGTGCCTTTTCAATTAAATTCCATTTCGGGAGATAACGGCTTCCACTAACTAAATCTTAACAAATCACTTTGATTTTGATGTCGATTGCTTCAGCATGATATAGTCTAGGTTTATAGGTTTCGCTTTTTTTAGGATTCCGTAGCCAAATGGCAAAAAACGGAACCCTTATAGATTCGTCATGTCCGTCTGTCTGTCCGATTATGTCACAGCCACTTTTTTCCGAAACTATAAGAGCTATACTGTTCAAACTTAGTAAGTGGATGTATTCTATGAACCGCATTAAGATGTTCACACAAAAATAGAAAAAAAAACAATAAATTTTGGGGGTTCCCCATACTTAGAACTGAAACTCAAAAAATCTTTTTTCATCAAACCCATACGTGTGGGGTATCTATGGATAGGTCTTCAAAAATGATATTGAGGTTTCTAATATCATTTTTTTCTAAACTGAATAGTTTGCGCGAGAAACACTTCCAAAGTGGTAAAATGTGTGTCCAAAGCCAAAGTGGTAAAATGTTTAACAAGATCTAGTAAGTAGATTTTTTTTAATACGTCATAAATGGTACGGAACCCTTCATGCGCGAGTCCGACTCGCACTTGCCCGCTTTTTTTATTGCAAACATTGAAAAAAAAGGAAAACCTATAAACCTAGTTTTTCATCGTGTCAATAACATACTACTCTGGTTTGGCGGAAGTTGTGATTTAGTTTTAAGGTTTGTCTTTTGAATAAACATTTATTTCATTTCATACTAAAAATCATGGATAATGGAAAATATTTAGAAGTGTAAAAACGTTTTTTTCTTTTTGTATGGGCGAGTACGTTTATTTATTATTATGATTAGTTTTTAGTATGTTTTTGATACAATAAAAAAAACTAGTTTTATAGGTTTTCCTTTTTTTTCAAAATTTACAATACAAAAAAAAAGTTACATAAACCTAGAATATATTATGTTGAAGCGATCGACATTAAAACAAAGTGATTTTTTAAAGATTTAGTAAGTCGAAAACGTTTTCTCCCAAAATGGAATTTCATAGAAAAAGTAGAGACGAATACTCGAGTCCTTATAAGTTACACTTAAAAAACTTAATAAAGGACTGAACTCGACTCGGGAGTTTTTTAAGCGCAAAGTCGCGTAATAATGTCTCTTCAAATTTAGACTCAACTATGAAGTTCTGTGTGTTTGTGCAGCGTGTTTGATAACACACGAGTGTGGAAGTGTTATCATAAACGTCAAACTTCTATAAAATAACACGTGCACACTCTGTGCTATCGAACGTGGTGCAGAGTTAGCTAAGCCTGACTCTAGCCTGAAGGTTGT
The DNA here is from genome assembly GCF_033807575.1 of Cydia pomonella. NCBI lineage: Eukaryota > Metazoa > Arthropoda > Insecta > Lepidoptera > Tortricidae > Cydia > Cydia pomonella. The sequence continues at coordinate 4,772,116 of NC_084729.1, forward strand.
CTGGAATCTGGAAGAGTTCGCTCTTTAGCGATAAGATCGCCTGTTGTCTGCCTCTACATTTAATCAATTGTTTCTTTTCTTTTCTTGTATCTTTTTACTGAGGTGTGACAATAAACAGTATTCTATCTATCTCTAGAATGAAACCATAATTCCGCTATAATATAATTGTATCATGGGATTCGTGAAAATTATTTAGGATTTGGAATAAGTTTTAGTAATATAATATAAAAAAAAATGATTCGGAGAAGTTGGGGACGGGTGGCGAATATAGGTTACAGGTTAGAATATAGGTTCAGGAGTTACAATTTTATTTATTTTTATAAAAACTCGATATGACAGTGTTGTTTATAACCAGGTTTTTAGACTTCTAAGTAATTTATGGTTCTGTTTCCCCGCTCTACATTTTTGTGGGTTATTATTAAATTAACAGAGCAGTTCACTGATGCAATTATTATTGTTTATTTATTGAATCTTTATTGCACAAAAGAAAAAAATCTTACAATACAAAAGGCGGACTTAATGCCACGAGGCATTCCCTACTAGTCTTGTACCATTATGATATGATTTATTTATCTCACAATATACAATTTCACTTAAAACTACGCGTGGTAAATTCTTAGGAATTTATATTGTGATTGTCGGTTTGTCTTACTTTATATACATAGGAAAACATGTGACAATTAATAATTCATTTAAAATGACTAAAGTTTTTAAATTTCAATTGTATAAATAAATTCACCAAGAACGGGTCGTCATTAAGGTAGAAAATAAATAGTTACAGTTACAGAAATAATGTCAGCATAAGAAATAATGTCACCATTAGGGTCGTTATTAAGCTAACAAAGAAGTAAATTATAGTACATCTTAAAATACAGGTGTCGACAATATGCTTATTATTTAAATAAATCTAATTCTTCTTGTCATTGTTCTTAAAATTAAATAAATAAATATAAATATTATAGAAACACAAATCGACTAAGTCCCATGGCAAGCTCAAAAAATATTGAATTATTATAAAGATGTAAAACTGAATAATATGAATTTCACAATGAGATCATCAGACACTAAAAAAACGAAGGTTTATCTACTTCTAATATCAGAAGCTTCATCGTAATTGCGCAATAAAAACATTTTGGTTGAAAACTTCATAAATGATAACAATTTCGTGGAACTTGTTTACGAGAAAAGAAACTAATGACCCGACCCTCCGATAATATTATCAATGGGCTTTTTTATTATGTATTTGCCTACTTGAATCATACGTTTTTAATTAAGTAGGTACATTGAATCATACAACGGATACGTGGTCAGGATATGGTCGTACGGAGATAACAGCGGAAAAACATGGGTTCATGTTTTTAAATCTTTGACCGCTTTAGGCGGCCGTAGCTTACAAAGATTACAGTATAAAATGAACCTTAATGCATTCTAATATAGTTTACTGTTGCGTGTTATTAATAGCGATGTAATAATCAAACATTTTGACCGCCACGTCATTAAAATTTAATAGGTAATTAAATTATGTTAAGAATGCCAGTGGCTGAAGTTAGTATTAGTTGACATTATTCTATTAATTTATGTTTATACCTAATTAATTTTACTAAGAAATTCAACATTTAAATATTAATCTTTGCTGATTGCGTCATGGCCTATATATAAGATGCTACCACTGCTATCAAATTAGCTACCGATATTTCTACTTCTGATTCGTACTCGGCTTCTGGAGCAAATGTATGAAATGCATTATAGGTTTTATGATGTTTTTTTAGAGAAAATTGGAAAACAAATTTGCTGCGTAAAAACACCGTGTTAATGAGATAATTAAATCACTCATTGAACAGATTCTAGGGGTGGATCAACTTTTTTTGTTTGGTTATCCTGTCCCGTTGTCCAAGGGACAACAGTGGCACAGTTTGTTTGAAGAGACGTTGTATGCCGTTACAACGACATACATGTTGCCGTGACGTTGTTGCAGTATTTCAATGAACTTTTGTCCCCTGGACAACTAATCGTAACCATGGCAACGAGTGACGCTGAAAAGTTAATTCTCCCCTAGAACATCTTTTACCTAACTCTTAACTGGCCACTGCTCGTCGATAAATCAAATGACACGTTGATTATGACATTTAAGACAAACAATTGTTGACATGACAGAAAATGTTAAACATCTTGTCAGTTAAAAGCACATGTGATTATTTTAGCTAGATTAATCATTTATTTATTTTGTTCGGTAAATAAAAACATAAGAGTTCACATGAAATGTTTTCTTAATTTATATTTAAAGTTAATTGTTTTAATGTAAAGTGCCATCTCTTAAAATATCAGTAACTTATTTGTTAGCACCCTATATTATAGTAAAACACACCCAACTTAATTGTAAGTCAACCTTTATAGGTTTGGCTATGTCCGTTCGTCTGTTTGTCCGTCTCTGCAAAGCGTCCGTCTAAACTAACTGATACTTGATAGATCAAAGTGTAACATGTGCCATTATAAACGCCATTTTTTCCTAGAAATTTGGCGTTAATGACATTGCATTTCTTTGTCATTGCAAATCCATGTAGAGGGTTTGATCTGACTGTCCACGGGTTACCCTGACCGCAGACGCACGGAAGTTTCCGTACGGAATGACAGGTGTAAACGAGACAGCACGAATTTGTAGAGCGACGTCCCGTTCACACCTGTCATTCCGTACGGAAACTGAATGAAAATTCCGTGCGACTACGGCCAGGCTTACTTAGCTTATCTCGGTGATCGTGAGTGCTAGAAAGCTGCAATTTAGTATGGTTAGCTATATGCATATTATACTTGTGTATTATCTATATGTGTATGGGTACATGTATAGTATACGTGGGTTAGCAATGTGCCGAAAAGAATTTGGCAAAAATTGCAGTTTCCTTAAAATGTTCTCGGTATTTTCGTCTGCACGTTTATTGCGATACATTCTTACAGTTATACTCTGTATCTTTAGGTATTTAAATAAAGTAAACAAATTCTACCGCCAAATGACTCCAGCCAGTTGAGAGCAGATGAAAACATTACATGATCAAATAATGTAGGTTAAAGTCAGGTCGTACTGACAGATCCAGGCGGTTTTGTATTTGGTTGGTTAACCAATAAATGATATAACTACCAGAAAATGTACAGAATCTTTGTTTGTTTACTTTTATTGAAATACCTAAACATACAGAGTATAGTTTCGATTTTTACGACACTTGAAATAAACGCCAATGGTCGCCTGTGTGACATATTGTCATAAAAACATAACCGACCCTTCTGTTAAAGCGCCGTAATAAATATGTCTGTCAAATCGGTTCAAGTGGTAGCTTGGGAACGCATTGGATGGCGTCAGGTAGTTTTTGTAACGCCCTGAATGTGATTTGTTGGTTTGTTTTAAGAGGCAAGCATACCAAGTGATCGTCCATAAAATAAGAGAATAGTAGATTGTTAACCAAGGGTGAAAAGTGAACCATATTACCCGAGATTTTATTAGCGGCACCGTAACTTTAGTACACGTTTATGAATAAGGGGGTAAATGTTACGAGTTCCTTTAAATTACTTTTAACAACTATTACTTAGCAATAGCAAGGGCAAGCGTTCTCATTCGACCACGTCGCATTAATTATGCTTTGGATGGGTGCGGCTAAGTTTACGAGTTACGACTCTGGTGATGACGCACTCAGTGGCTATTTAGTTACCTAAGTATGGGGCTGCATTAAACACCGCGTTAGCACGCGATAATGAACTAAAATATCTATAGTTGGAGAGATCTAAGTTCACACAAGTTAAATTATTTTCGTTGTCATGTTTCTGACCACTCTGTCACGCTTCTATTTTTGTCTTTTATCAAATAAATAATAAAGTTGAGTGTATGTCTTTCTAGCCGTAGATTATAACTAAATTGCAACTCATGTACGGCTGTGAGGCCAGGACACTAACTCAAAAAGAGGAAAGTCAGCTCCTGATAGCGGAAAGAAAAATGCTCAGGAAGATTCTGGGACCTGTTCGAAGTGACGACGGCTCCTGGAGGATCCGGAAAAATGCCGAGATCGAGGACTTGGTGGCTGGGCCCAATATCATCAGCGTAACTAAATCCCACAGACTTCGCTGTCTCGGTCACCTACTCAGAATGGGGGAGGATCGCGCAGTCAAGGAAGCGTACTTGGGGCGACCAGCCGGCCGTCGATCGATCGGGCGCCCCAGGTACCGCTGGTGTGATGTCGTGGAGGCGGACCTGCGTCGGCTGAATGCCAATTCATGGCAGGAAACCGCGCTGGATCGGGACTGGTGGCGTTCTCTCGTTTCGGAGGCCAAAATTCTTTTTGGATCGCTGAGCCAAAGCAGTTAGTTAAATTGCAACCCATACAAAAAGCTCCACTCTGTTACATTATTTGAGGACAAAAACAAGACACAGGAAATAATTTTGACCCACATGACAACGCCCGTAAAACGTAAAGGACCCATTAAAATTATAAATAAAATCCCGTAATAATATTAGGATTTATCTACTTAAAAATATTTCGCTTTTCTGAAACATAACTCATGTCTTTTTTTTAGATCTTAGTTATTAAATATTTTATTATAATAATTTATCACGCAAACAATTACCCGTTGTGATATTATGCCCTTGGACTTATATTATATAGCTGTATAGGTAAGCCCCGATTTTTATTTTATCGTAGTTTTTTTTTCGTCAGATTGCGAAAAAAGGTGAAGAGATAGAGTTCCCTATTAGTAAATAATGTTATGTAAGGACATGGAGCCCAATCCACCTCTTCAACACTGGCGAGTCCCAGCGATCAATAACAGCGCGCAGGAGCGTGTTGCGGCTGTCGCGTGTGCGCCGCATCATGGAGGCGCAGCGCGCGCGCATAATGGCGGCGAAACCTGCCGTGCGCGACTCTGCGAACATCGCAGAAGCACTGCAGTAGCGCATATAAGCGCAATTTTATCTTAGGTAGGTATGTCTTAAAAACCATCCTCTGCTCTGAGTTACGAAAATGTATGGTATTTTTTGAACTCTACGGAATATTACTTTTTTCCGTCTATAAGTTCGTTTTTTTAGCATTAGAAAAAATGTAAACAATCTTAACATGTCTTTTTTTGGAAAACGCTTTTTACAAATCAGTAAATATTACTTAAGAAAGCAAAAGAATGTAAAAGATCGTATATGATTTATATTTGGTACATGTTGGCAGTGACTTATTATTCAAAAGTGTTTTTCAATAAAAAAACACGTCAAAATCGCTTACCTTCTTTCTAATTCTGGACTATAGAATGAGGAGGTTTTCGAATGAGCCAATTTAAATCCAAACTTAATGAAATACAATGTTAGAACTTGTTTTGAAGGCCGTCAAGTGTCGGTAGCCTAAAAATAATTCAGACTGTCAATAAATACCAACTCCATCTTTAAAAAGTTTTTTTTACGTCATAAATGTCAATAAATACCTTCATAAAGTATTTTTACGTAATATACGTCAATAAATACCTTTATAAAGTTGTTTACGTACGATTTTATTCACCCTAATTTCTAGCAACGAAAATTATTATCACAGATAGAGTCAGACCAAGGTAAGTTTGCAGCGATTTTGATAGCCCAGACTGTGCAAGTGTTATTTTAAACGTAAAACTTCTAGGAAATTATTACTATTATGATCATTATTAAATTATATATGCTGAAGGATAGTTTCGTCTGACTATTAATTAGATGCAAAAGCAAAATTATCAAAACCAGTCATTTTCCTTGAATATTTACATATTTAATTAGCTATTGATTGCGTAAATAAATTATATGAATTTCTTTGTTACAGATTCGTGTATATTTTCCTCGTTCTGATAAGTTTAGTTATTTTAATTAACCGCAATGTAAGGTAATAATGTCGAATGGAGGATAATTTAGATAATTAGGAAAAACTTTATTTAATAATACATAGCAACGTTTGTTACTGCATTAGGTAACTGATGTAATAATAATAATCATCATCATATCAACCCTTTATCGCCCTCGGCTGAGCATAGGCCCCTCTTCCAGTACGCCACTTGTCCCGGTCCTGAGCTAATCTCATCCAGAAGTGACCCGCAATCTTCCGAATGTCGTCCACCCAACGAGCCAACGGACGGACGCCAAGGGCTTCTTCATCCGATAATAAATAATATAAATGTCAAAGAAAAACTCTTTTTGAAAACTTTGACTTATGAAAGAGCTCTGTGAGGGATCGTTGTTATTCTAAAAGTGTGCAGAAAACGATACAGAAACGTAACTAGAGCATTTTAATTTCCCAGTACGTTTTGCTCTTTTATATTGAACCCGGGTATGTCCTTAAACTACGTCCAAAAGAAAGGTATGGGCATTGTGAATGTCATCACGCTTCGTGTAGGGCACAGCACAGCGGATGTCATTTCAGGTCCAGAGCAGAGCCCAACTGGGGAAGTACCTCCAGCTTACAGAAAACCGCAGCCAAACACTAGACCCTACTCATAGTGTTGTGTTCCTGCCGGTGAGTAAGGTTGCCAGAGCTCAACGAGGGTCGGGGGAGGGGGGCTACGGAGACTGCTTACCATCAGGCGGGCCGTATACTTGTTTGCCATCGACGTAGTATAAATAAATAAATAAAAGCTTGTAAAAACATTTTTTTTGGGGATTATTATAGGAATTTAGAGGGTTTCCTCTACCATATCCTAGGGATGACGCCGGGACTTGTAAAAACATATTCTCCCAATCAGAATATTCGATAAAACTCCGAGGGTTCCATACTTTTCAGTATTTGTTACGGCGTTTTAGTATTTAGTATTTGCATCAATGCAATATTATGGTACTCGTACCATTTGATCTCATAATGGAGACAAAAGGTGGCCATAGTAACTCTGTGATGAAAGAACGCAACCTAATTGTGTTTGGGGTTTTTAGAATTGTCTCAATGAGTATTAGTTGCCTGTGGAAAGAAAAGAAAGCGACAAAAGCTAAAAACTTATTTTGGATAAAGAAGCTAAAGATAGTTTATTTTCCAAGTAGGCATATTACAATGCGCTTATGAACGTCAAATAAAGCTACGCCGGTCTAATCCTACACCTCTGACCCGAGAAGATTTAAGCCCTCCTAAATTGTAGGAGGGTATCCCAAAATGGGACCGACAAACTCGGCGGGACACATCTTTTCAAAACATTACGTCTTATAACTGGTAAGCGATTACTGTCGCCCATGGACATCTACAACTCCAGAGTGGTTGTAAGTGCGTTCGTGCTTTCAATATTGACGACCGGTTTGGCCTAGTGGGTAGTGACCCTGCCTACGAAGCTGATGGTCCCGGGTTCAAATCCTGGTAAGGGCATTTATTCGTGTGATGAGCATGGATATTTTGTTCCTGAGTCATGGGTGTTTTCTATGTATTTAAGTATTTATAAATATTTATATATTATATATATCGTTGTCTAAGTACCCTCAACACAAGCCTTATTGAGCTTACTGTGGGACTTAGTCAATTTGTGTAATAATATCCTATAATAATATTTATTTATTTATTTAATATGGGAGCATGTTACGCTCTTTATGTCAAAGATAATATATTTTGTTTCAGTTATATGATAGTTTTAATTTTAATGACATTTTGTAAAAACGTGAAAGTAATAAAATTATTAATGTACTAAAATTGTTTTGTTTACGTCAATCATGATCAATTGGTTGATCAGTGATAAATGATCGATTGATGCTGATTGCCTTGATTTGTCCAACCGATCTGCCAATTTATAACAAAATTGGTACAAGAGTAGGTTGATTAGTTGTGTACCTAAAGTTGATCTCAAAAGAAATGGCAAATGATGTACACAAACCAATTTACCTTATTTTTTTCGTAATCTCGCACTTTTTGTGGACATCCATGGCTATATGAACAGTTTATATACTTAAATCTTTTATTTATATCAATTACTGGTTAAAATATATGTTAATAGTTAATATTTCAAGGAAAATAACCATCGTAAAACTAACAGTTTTGAATGATTCACGGTTAGTTTCACTAGACTTAAATCGACCGGGATATGAACCGTAATTACCTTTTATATCAGCTTTTATATTGTTTTCGAGCTCCCGATATTTCGACGCAGTTACATGCAAAATGTATCAGGAGCTCAAAAATAATATAAAAGGTAATCAATAATCATGGTTCATAATGTTCATATCCCGGTGGATTTAAGTCATCGTAAAACTTTTAGGTTATGCGTCAAATGTTTACAAAATCTGTCATTTTTGTTTTGTTTACATTGTTTGCCACTTTTTAACGAATTGGCCAATTGGGGTTATTCCCACTAGTTACCACCAAGTTGTTACCAGTGGTAACTACTGGGAATTTTTTCCTACCTTTTACCACTGGTAACTACTGGGAAAAAAACCCACTGGTTACCATCAACTAATGGGATTTTTTTTCCCAGTAGTTACCACCAAAATTTTGTTAGGGTTCAATACTAATAAAAACAGTAGAAATAGTAAAATATAAATAAAGAGTGCTTTAATAAATAGTTATAAGTCAATTAGTGTTTCAGTTAACTGCTTTAAAACTGATCAAAAATATTGTTATGATTAAAATACTTTTATAATATCTATTTATGAAAATTGTTTAACGTTCTTACGTTGTTTTGTTTTAAGTTAACTGTAGTATTAATATTAATGTGCTGTGTCCTTACAGGGCGTCACTTGAACAAACCCATTTTTTTTTATACTACGTCGGTGGTACATTATATGTACTACCTTTATAACTGGTTTGTGACATGCAATAAAATGATTCTATTCTATTCTAACAAATCTTGGATTTTTATTACATGTATTCTTTGTAACAGTAATAGAAATATATAGGTACTAACTACGTGAATTTCAATCGCCTACCTATTACATTATTAAGTCCTGATATACATGAAGCATAAGGACCCTTCTCTCATGGAAAGCCACAATTTACAAGACCCATTATCTCGTTTGTACTGTAACTTGTTTTATTTATTCAATAAATAAAAATAGAAAATCTCCTCGCTCATTATCTGAGACTTATCGCGTGGGATAAAATTACGTAGGAAGTATTTATTCAATTAAGAAAATCGTTTGATAAAAAAACTGGTAAAAGGTGAATTTCGTTGTAGGTACTTACAATAAATTGGACGGTAACATAGACACAATTTTAAATCTATGGACGATAATATAAAATCATGTGAAGATCAAAGGATATTCGAAATTAAACTGAAAGACTATCGTTTAAAGTTAAGTGTCAAGTTAGGGTCGGCAACGCGCATGTAACTCCTTTGGAGTTGCAGGCGTACATAGGCTACGGAGACTGCTTACCATCAGGCGGGCCGTATGCTTGTTTGCCACCGACGTAGTATAAAAAAAAGCACTTCCAGACCCGATTTCGGGCCTGAGAAAGAATATTTTTTTACCAAATATCAGCACATCGTTTACAATATTTTAAACGTAGAAAAATGGTTCATATGCAAAAATATCAAAAATTGAACATTTTGGCAATAAGAGATAAAGTAATTTTACATTTCAAATATTGTTAACGATGTGCTGATATTCCGTGAAAGTAAAACGATTATTAGGCCCGAAATGGCCCGAAATCGGGAAGTGTGTATGTAATTGGCGCTTTATTTGAGGTATATAATTCCCAAAAACTTAGAAATAGGGGGCAGACTGCAAGGTCAAATGAGTTACTTTAAACGAAACGTCAAAATGATTCGTCAGAACGAAGTTTGAATGACGTCATACATACGTATGTCTGAGAGGTTAAACATATACTACTCTTTTTTTGTTTCCTTTATGAATAAAAATCGTCTAAAGCGCAAAAATATGTAAACATTTCGTCGGGTGGAAATACGTTTGTAACATACGTCACTTACATTAATTTACACTTTGCACGAGAGCGAAAAGAAGCAAAAAAAAAATTTTTTTCGAAGTTTTATATTTAGGAAATATTCAACTTATGTAAGTCGGGTGACAATTATGCAATATTATGGTGCCATCGAGCTGATCTGATGATGGAGACAGGAGGTGGCCATAGGAACTCTGTGATCAAACAACGCAACCCAAATTGTGTTTGGAGTTTTTAGAATTATCTCGATGAGTATTAGGTAGTTGCTTTTGGTAAGAAAAGTATAGTCAGCGACAAATGCTTGTACAGTCACGTCTGAAAACATCGACACGATTGAAGCGCCAAAAATATGTACACACGACCTTATTGCCCATATATTAGGGTAGTGTGTACATATTTTTATCACTTTGTCCGTATGGATATTTTCAGACGTGGCCGTGCAAAAAATGAAAATTTTGACAGAAATATATACATACAAAGCTTCACTTTCATGTAATTTAAGCATGTCGTTTCTAATGAAAGCCTTTGATTGTATGGGACCGGCTTTTTGGGGGCGGGCTCGTGTGAGTGTGACTCTTAATGGTAAACTTTTGGTAAGGCAGAGGTAATATATTTCCCACCTGATTTTGAACTTTATTTCAAAGTGATAGGGTTCAATAATTCCTGACACCCGTGTATACCTTGGAGGGTTAAGAGGGAAGTATAGCACTTGATCGACCATACAAAAGGAGTAAACGTTTTTCCACTTCTTAACATTTTCCATTCTCCATGATTTTTTAGTATTTTATTGACTACTGAAAAACTAGGTTTATAGGTTTTCCTTTTTTTTCAAAATTTGCTAAACAATTTTTTTTTTTTTTTTTTAACGAAACACATAAACCTAGAATATATTACGTAAAATTACCGTTACTTCGTTAGATTCAAAAAGCTATTCGGCTCTCTTAAATAATTTAATTTTATAGCACAAATTTTATCCCCTATAACATACAGTCTCGTAAACTTCAAAAACAGTACCCCTAGTGTAAATAAATTCGATTTCGAAACGTGACGTACGCGTTTGCGTTTAGTCTCATTTTCTATTGGATTTAGAAAGAGCGCGCCAAGCGGGACGTTTTGGAAACTCAAAATCCTATACAAAATGAGACTAACCGCAAACGCGTTCGTCACGTTATGATGTCGATCAAAGTTACACTAGGGGTACAGTATTCTAGTTTAAGGAAAACGTATCATCATAACTTATTCATGTTAATAATTATGTCGTACCCATGATACGATTTCAATAGTCTCATACAAAAATAACAGGATACGGCTTATCGCAATGCATTTGCGTTTGACCCTCGCCCCGCGATAATTGGGCGGCAGTGTATAGTGAATGCTTGAGATTCTGTGAGGCGATGGATGCTAGGCTAGGTGCTCAACTAATCCAATTTAATATGTTAAGAGGCTGTCAATACCTAAAGCGCGCACACTGTCTATTTCTATCGGAGTAAATGAGATAGCACTGTCGCATGTTACTGGGCCTGGGCAAAGGAATAATAAGAAAAATATTTAAATAAAAAAAAGTGGATTATTAGTGTAATATTTTACTCGACCACGGTTTAGATATAAATGTTTTGAAATTGTGATTTTAATTGGAGACCCATAAGTCAAAACAATAAAGACTTAAGACCAATCTTTGCAATTATTTTCTATCGAGCCGATTTCGTTCAATCATGTATCGAGTATAACCACGGTCTTTGAAATATAATTAATATGAACATATATTTTTCTTACTTGACTAAAACAAATAGTCTTTCTTAAAAAACTGTTTAAGTAACATCAATTTCAAGGACATTGGGTGTTGACAGCCTCTTAATGTGCCATTATTGTTTTATAATTGTTAATACTAATAATTATTATTGCTGTTAGTCTAAGTTTCGTGACGCATTGGTTCAACTGTAATGTAATGTAAACATTTTTATCAATAAAATAAAATAAAATAAAAATAATAAATTCTGTTAAAATATTCCGTTTCATTCAATATGTATCACAAACAGGCCAGTACCGCTAGTGTAACTTTGATCGACATCATAACGTGACGAACGCGTTTGCGTTAAGTCTCATTTTGTATAGGATTTTGAGGTTCCAAAACGTCCCGCTGGGCGCGCTCTTTCGAAATCCAATACAAAATGAGACTAAACGCAAACGCGTACGTCACGTTTGGAAATCGAATTTATTTACACTAGGGGTACAGGTTTATAGTGCGTCCGCACGGCCTGATTTGATCGGACCAGTACCCCTAGTGTAAATTTGATTGACATCATAACGTGACGAACGCGTTTGCGTTAAGTCTCATTTTGTATAGGATTTTGAATTTCCAAAACGTCCCGCTTGGCGCGCTCTTTCTAAATCCAATAGAAAATGAGACTAAACGCAAACGCGTACGTCACGTTTCGAAATCGAATTTATTTACACTAGGGGTACAGAATTGGTGAAAAATCTGGACTCAACTTATTTCGACTGCCGATTATGATGACTACCCATATTACCGATAAAATGGAGATACGGAGTGCTATACAAGAAAGTCCAACTGTTTAACTTAAGACAACTATACACCTACTCAACATGCATTTTTGTAAGAAAGATCCTAGCAAGTAAAATACACTCAGACATTTGTTTTACACATAGATAATACTAACTGATAACTTTGTTTCCCGCTTACTGCTCCTAGACTAGCTACTTATTATTATTAAGGTAGGGCACTCAAGGTCTATTAACACATTACTTATGTTTACATTATTTTTTGTATAAGACTGTTTGTTGCCTAAATAAATTAAAAAAAAAAAAACACTGTTTAAGAAATACAAACAAGTTACTACTTCGAGAAAATAGAACGGGTTATGGCAAAAATAGCGTAGTGTATGAGAAAGCACGGATGTATAATGAACTACCGAATAACGTGAAAGATTGTGAGTCTCTTAGTGCATTTAAAACCAAATTAAAAATACACATAAGTACATAATAATGTAATAACGACGACCGGTTTGGCCTAGTGGGTAGTGACCCTGCCTACGAAGCTGATGGTCCCGGGTTCAAATCCTGGTAAGGGCATGTATTCGTGTGATAAGCATGGATATTTGTTCCTGAGTCATGGGTGTTTTCTATGTATTTAAGTATTTATAAATATTTATATATTATATATATCGTTGTCTAAGTACCCTCAACACAAGCCTTATTGAGCTTACTGTGGGACTTAGTCAATTTGTGTAATAATGTCCTATAATATTTATTTATTTAATAAACCTCTAGCGGTCATGCTATTAATGTTTATTTTTAAGTAAATCGAATATTTAAACTCATTTTTAGTGAACTGTATGTTTCTTATGAGTAAATAAAGAATCTCTCTAAACCTAAATCTAAACCTAGAATACTCATTTGTGAGGCTAGTATTAATAACGTTTAGATGCATTTTTTAATTTAGAGCGTTCAAATATCACCATAAATCTAAAATTGGTGATTCATGCCAATTTATTTTCTGATCAAATCGACCGATCCCGTCTGGACTGGCTCAAAGTTGCGCGGGAAGGTAGGTTTGTATTAAAATTGAATGGCACTACACGATGGCCCAGCGCTGGTCCAGCGGGATGGTCATGCGATGGTTATGGCTCATCTACATGATGGCCTAGCTTTAAACCAGCGAGATGGCCATACGATGGTTGAGAGCACGTACTATGGAATGGGCCACGTGTAGATGCGTACGCATCATCGCTGGCCCTCTATCTTTTGGCTCCTCTACATGATGGCCCAGCGTAGGCCAGTCCTAGGGAAGCATTTATGCGTTAGAGGGAGCAAGTGATATTGCTATCTCATTTCACCGCATAGCTGCGTCCCTTGGATTGGCCTACGCTGGGCCATCGTGTAGAGGAGCCCTTTGATGTGCGGATGAAAAACCGACACCGTGGCCATCCCATCGCCATCCCGCAGCGCCATAAGCCATCCGACACCTCTACACGCTGGCCCATCTTAGTGGGCCAGTATGATGGCTCTTAGGGCTCCTCTACACGATGGCCCAACATAGGCCAGTCTAAGGCACGCAGGGTGGAATGAGATAGCAATATCACTTACTCCCTCTAACGCATAAATGCGTCCCTTGGACTGACTGACTGAGCCATAAAGAAGCCATTACGCAATTGTTTGTAGCAATTCCATCAAATGGACGAGATCAGCTGGACGGCAAACCGGCACAATGACCCTATGATTAGTGGCTAGATGGCTATAAATCTGCGTCTAAGTCTAAATTGCTTGAGGCAAATTGTTTACAAATACAATGTTGTGATATTAAGGCTTCTAATTGCTGGCTAAGTAGGAGCATGAATTCAATCGATCGACCAAATGACGCAATGTATTGCAAATCGTTCGAAGAGGTCGTTGTATGCATACCTACTTGAAATGTGATCGTAGCGCCGCCGCGCGATTTAATTTATGCTTCTTACAAAGTAGGTAATAAGCGTAAGCCGATGCTCTTTGGAAACTCAAGGTTACGATTTTAAAAGGTAGGTATATTTTTATACACGTTCTATATGAAATAACATTAAGCTGTCAATGTAAAACCCATAATGTTTTATCCTTAGGCCCAATAGTGACCGTTGTAGCTTGTAGCTCATGAAATACGGCGTTTCGGCGTAAATTGAACCAATGATTTCCTTTGGCAAGTTGGAGTCCCGGGAAAGAACATAGGATAGTTTTTATCCCAAAAATTATCCCTTAAGAGGCTGTCAACACCCAATGTCCTTGAAATTGATGTTACTTAAACAGTTTTTTAAGAAAGACTATTTGTTTTAGTCAGTAAGAAAAATATATGTTCATATTAATTATATTTCTAAGACCGTGGTTGTACTCGATACATGATTGAACGAAATCGGCTCGATAGAAAATAATTGCAAAGATTGGTCTCAAAATCACAATTAAACGGTTCTATGTCTTTATTGTTTTGACTTATGGGTCTGCAATTAAAATCACAATTTCAAAACATTTATATCTAAACCGTGGTTGAGTATAATATTACACTAATAATCCACTTTTTTTTATTTAAATATTTTTCTTATTATTCCCTTGCCCAGGCCCAGTAACATGCGACAGTGCTATCTCATTTACTCCGATAAAAATAGTCAGTGTGCGCTCTTTAGGTATTGATAGCCTCTTAAATGTGAGAAAAGGGAGGTTACAAACAATCAGTGGCGGTGCGTCACAAATATTCGTAGCAAACCCGGAGCTAATTTTGCTTTTCTTTTCTCCATAAACCGATCGTGAAGGTACTTAACGGGCTGAAATTAGACAAGCCGGTGGGAATCGAGTTCTTTGAACGATCCGCCACTGCAAACAATACAAATAATGGGGAATCAATAACCGCTGAACCGATTTAGATGAAATCTAGGCATAGTGTGCTGCGAGATTGCGTGGAGAAATTATGAATTCATTGATAAAGTCGCCATGCACTTTTACGGCTGATGGTACGTCTACTATCTTTGATTTAGTCGAAAATGAAGGGTACCAAACTTAGAACCCTTAACAGTTATTGATCTCAGACGTCGCCAACACTGAAAGCCCTCCTTCCCCCCACCTGTATCAAAATCTGGGTGGCTCTACTTTTTAAATAAATCTTGGAAACACAAAGATTCATTCTGGCAAAGCTAACCTTTGGTTCAGAGAACGCCGTATGTGATCTTTTCATGTAATGTAGAAACACAACTACTTATACAGTCTATGAGTCTACCTATGATGGAATTTAGTAGAAATGGAATAAAAAACAAAAATTACAGGCTTTAAAAAGCTAATCGTAGTGAATATACTCACACACGCCCACCTCTACGGCTACCACCAGTCTGACACTGGCATAGAGTCGGACCAAGCTAAGTTGGCAGTGATTTTTATAGCCCAGACGGTGCAAGTGTTAAGTAAACGTCATAATTTCATAGCAGTTTGACGTTTAAAATGACATAATGCACTGTCCGTCAAAATCGCTGCCAACTTATCTTGGTCTGACTCTACTTATTGTCTATACATCTCGCTCACACTAATCTGCGAGTACGAGCGAGATCCATAGAAAGTATGCTACGCACACGCTAGCGAATGTGTCAGTTTGGACTAAGCAGTCCTGGTAAGGCTTCTTGTCAGTAGAAAATGGCGCGAAATAAAAAAAATTCTATGGGAGATTTTTTATTTATTTATTTATTGAATAAACAAACAATTTACAGTCTAGAATTCAATACAAAACCCATCGTAGGCAAAACCTTGAGGAGGTTTGCGTGCCGATGGGGAGTTCAAAAAAAAAACTAAATAGAACAATATATGTAATATTAATGTCTTATATCTAATAATAATAATAATAATAAATTGTAGGATTCTTAGTATAAGTAGCTTGTGTCGTTTGATTTCAATAAGTGCATTTTAATAACTTTTTTTATATGTTTACCATTTCAACCCTCTGCGCCTAATTTTTCACTGACAAAGTGGATGTGCCAGAGTATAGTAAAAATGCTCTATCAGCTATCACTTGTCTTAGCTTGATGGAATGACGTTAAAATCCCTAGATTACTTATCTAGGTATTCTAGTACATAAATGATTGCAACTGACAGAAACAGAAGTTTATTATCTTTGGTTTAGGTTTCTTTGTAAGGAGGTAAGGAAATAAATCTCCATGTACCAAAAAGTATCATCAAAAAACCTTAAATAGGTGGCGCTACAATACCTAGAATACTTGAACAAAAAAATCAAATCATAGTCAGCGCACTTCACTCCGTCAATAACGCCTAGGTTCTTAGCTACTCTAGCGCTACTTTGGAGAGATTTGGAACTATTATTTATAGCTGACAGCTGGACACTTGCAACAGTTCTACCATAAGAGATGTCACTCCTCTGAATTCCACACTCCATATTTTTTTGGATTTGATAAAGGCCGTCCAGACAGTAACAATTTTTCGCTAATCTGATTAAATTGTCTCGCCAATTTGGCACGCATATTTCGACTTCGTCGGCTGATAAGCGTTTTCGTTTCACGGAATATCAGCACATCGTCAACAATATTTGAAATGTAAAAATTACTGTCTCTAATTGCCAAAAATTTTCAATGTCTGATATTTTTGCATTATTTTTACATTTCAAATATTGTAAACGATGTGCTGATATTTGGTGAAAAGGAAAAATATTTTTTCTCAGGACCGAAATCGGTTCTGGGGGCTTACCGCGAAAACCGAAATTCGCAAATTGCGGGGATCTTTCTCTTTTACTCTTACTAAGATGTAATTAGAGTGACAGAGAAAAATGCCCGCAATTGACGAACTTCGATTTTCCTGATATCAGAGCACCTACCGCGAACCACATTCGACGTGTTGTCTCCTTATCACACTTACGTATGAATCTATAAGTGCGACAGAGAGGCAACACGTCGAACGTGGTTCGCGGTAGGCCCTCAGGCCTGATAAAGTGTTGATGTAATTGGCACTTAAGACGAGAGGAGGACCCGCGCGAAATCGCATTTTCATATAAACGTAGTCCTCATTTTCCTCTCTGGATGTTAATTTTATTGAAAATATTTTGACATAATTTGTTGTATATAGACCACAGCTATGCCCCTGCTCCTTATAGCTATTGTTAATATACATCAAGTTATGTGAAAAACAATCCATAATGTCGATGTCCAGAGAGGAAAATGGGGACTACGTTTGTTTGGAGAAGCAGCCGTCTCCTTTCCTCTTAAAGGAACAGTGCCACCTGCGTTCAGCGTTACGCGAAAGTGTTTTATATTTTGGCAACAGTCGCTTGTTTGTGGAGAGCGTAATAGGCAAAGATAATCAAACTATATTTTTCTTATGCTAGTATTATATTAAAATATAGCATTTATAGGTAGCCCCAAACAAGATATGCGTATAAGTAGTTTATTTTATTCTACTGTTAGTAACAATTAACTTACGTCGGTAAGGGAATATCGTGGACGATTATAGCCTGACCAGTAATATATGATCAGGCGCCACATTGCGGAATTTCATTGGAACTAAATTTTTCAAACTAAACTGAACTGTCACCCTATACATGAGAATAAAAGCGCCCTCTTGACAATGATCATATATTTCTGGTCGGGCTTTACGTTCACGATTATTTGAAAACGACCGCATACATATAATCCTCATACATTTAGGTATCCCGGTTTATCGTGACGACAAATAAAGATAAAAAAACGCAGAAATGAAATGAAGATATGAAAAACAGAAATAAATTTGGTGTCGTTACAGTAGAAAATCATGATTAAGTATAAAAGTGTATGTGTAGTGTGTGTGTGTGTGTGTTTCAAATGTTGTGTGTGCTCTAGGTTTAATAAATTAAAAAAATCGTTAGTAAATATTAACAGGTTTTTGTAAAATTTAAAAGAGGAAAATGAAAGAAAACCTAAGTTATGTAGAAACTAATAGTACTTACTTATCCTTGAACACCTTGTTTTAATAAAATAATAACTAAACTTATAATTAACAATATAAATCTTTATTCATCTCAAGAGGAATAAAACAATTATTAATAAACTATAAAATACATAAATGAGTGTAAATACAGATATTTCATTACCGATCCGAAAATAATATGATGTCAACGATCTTAAAAATTACACATCTGACGAAATTAAAGCAATAAAAAATAAAAAAACACAAGGTCACGTATTTTAAATCCGCGTTTTATCGATAAACATTTCATCCAGACCTTTGTAGACAGCCATCTTTTTCCTTGAATATGTTTTGCTTATTTCGTTTCAAACGTTTTACCGTTTATTTATGTATCTGAAAATATCTTTACTCACAATTTTCCCAAGTACACTTTATTATATTCGCTTTGGCGTTCCTCCAAATCACATTCACTCTTGATTGCAGTTTTTTTTGCGTGTTTACGACTTTTGCGAAACTTTTTAATTTTACTTAATCCCGAGGACGCAGGCGTGCGCCCGCGTGCCTGGACGCAGACTGAACTGAATCCGTCTGTCTGCTCAACTCAAATGATTGAAGGAGAAGGAACAAAGGGGCACGTAGCACGTAGTATATCGTGGTATATCACGGATGACATCACAAACACGTGCGGACCTGTTAAAAGCTAGGAAGAACCAGTATTAATAGAGCTTTCCGAGAAACTTTTATACAAATTTTGGACAGAACGTTTGAGGAGCAGAAATATGACCTTGAATGACGGCATAAATAAGCTTTGAGCCTATTTGCGTATTCCACACGGTTTGCTAAAACCGGACAAATGCGAGTAAAAGGTGCGTTTCAAAATTTGTTTATGACATTGACCTTTCGCGCGTACATTTTTCAAATTTGCCGCCTTTTTACTGACAAAACTGACTTGCAAAAGTATGTTGACAGATTTAATTTAGAGAGTTATGAATACACAAAAATCCTTCCTAATAAATTTATTTCATAACAACAGTAACAATAGAGATATCGGTTTTTAGTTCCAGGTCATAGAGTCACAGAATAAATAATAAAGTGACTCTACGACCTGGTATACTCTGGCACACCCACTTTGTCAGTTGCCTAGTAAAGGCGGGAGTTTAATAAATGTAGGCGCGAGGGGTTTTCTCGCCCCTTACACTAACAAAGTGGGTTTGCCAGAGTACATTTATTCTAAATTAATTTAAAAGTGGAAAAATTACTGTCTTGGGTGAGACTTGAACTCACGGCCTCTGGATACATTTATTTGATGTCACGAAGGGAGTTATAGAAAAGGTAAAAGAAATGGAAGCACAGAGAGAATGGGAAGAAGAGACTAGCTGCAGACAGTCTAAGATGATGGTCAAGGGCATTGATCACAAAAGAACCAGGTATCTTCTGAAACTAGGTAAGAGCAGTCTGAGAATATTGACAGGTATCATTACTGGTCACAACACTCTCAACAGACATCTTAAGGTAATGAAAATAAATAGAGACGCCTCCTGTCCACACTGTGGTAAGGAAGAAACTAGCTTCCATCTACTAGCAGAATGTATCATGTACGCGGCACTGCGATATAATACATTCGGCAGAGACTCACTAATAGAAAATGAACTAAAGGACGTCGAACTTAAAGATGTCCTTCTGTTCTGCAGGAAAACAAGAAAATTCGAGGAGATTGGTATGGGAATGCCGCCGGGACAGTAACCTGCAGCTCCAACTTCAGGGAATTGGGCTGAATGAACGCAACACGCGATCGACAGCCCGCCTGCTTCCGGCCGGGCGTCCCTACACTACATCTACATCTACATCTCTACATTTATTTTATAAAGTTCTATCACAGTGCGGATGTGAAATACACTAGTAAATTACACTAATATTATCTTAAATTACGCTTAGTCAAAAGCTCAGATGAAGTATAATTTGATGCAACCTTGAAAATCACAAGATTACGCATTAATTTATAGTTATTACGTACGATTCAACTTATATTGGACGAGGCCATTTAATTATATGCTTTGCGAATAAGTTCAAAAGAGAGCGAGATAGATTGCTATTGATGTCTCGCTCTGACGCAGACAGTGAATGATCTATTTTTATTTTGAACCGTATTTACATTATGATAAGATTAAATATTCAACGTTCTGTTCTCGAGATAGGTTGTATTAGTGTATCATCTTGAAAACAAGTATCAACTTGTTGTTGATGGCTAATGAAATTGTTAATTAATTATATCTATAGGTATTTATCATATTTCGTATTACATAATAACATTATCTATATTATGAGGCCGGATTTTAATTATATCGTCTGCCAGCATCCTTGGTTGGTACAATGCCTGAAGAGCCTATTTTAGATTTAAGCTAGTAATACCTTTGTGTATTTAGTTAGATCATATAGATTGTGATGAGTTTTTTCGGTAATTAAAACTCCGGCCTTCATTAACATATAGTCTAAGATACGTTATATATTAGTTCATTAATAAAATTGTATGACATTATGATAAATTAATAGATTAAATTAAGTAAGCCATTGTGAATTCGCTGTGATAATGACTCAAAAATATTTTCTATTTTTACTTTTTAGTTTCGTACCAAAAAATTACAAAAAGAACTCTTATGGTGCGACTCTGTCCGTCCGTCTGTCTGTCTGTCTATCTGTCGCATCGCTAAATATCTTGAGACCCACTTAAGCTATCGATTTAAATTTGGAATATATATGAACAACGCTAACCCAGACACATAAAACGTATTTTTTTTATTACTTATGGGAAATGCCCAATATGAAGACGGGGCAAAATTGCAAAGTCTAGTGACTAGGTCAAGTGGGGTATCATTTGAAAGAGCTGAAATTGTACATTCAAAAATATTTTTTTTCTTTTTTCATAGAGGAGAAAAATTATTTATGAAGGAAAATGTGAAAAAAATACCCCCCCCCCCCCAAGGGTTACAGACGAAAAATTATGAATTTTTACATAATATTAACATTGCTATAAAATTTACAGGAAAAATATAATCAGGCCTCTATCTTGGTAACTTTAAATCAGTTTGCAATTTAACCAACTTTACGTGTGCACATTACGCCTGAAATTTCTATGAGATTACATTAAATACACCTTTACAGTACATATGGGGCTACTTTATAGCACTAGTGCGAGAAGTAGCATATTACGTTACTGTGTCGAACATTTAAAGGGCCATATGTACTGTAAAACGTTGTACGATACATGTGCGAATAGGTAATTCGCAACTCGTGTCGATTTAAAACACTCCCTTCGGTCGTGTTTTAATTTATCGCCACTCGTTTCGAATTTCCTATTTTTCGCACTTGTATCGTAATGTACTATTTTATGGTTCCGTAGTCAACTAGGAACCCTTATAGTTTCGCCATGTCCGTCTGTCTGTCTGTCTGTCTGTCTGTCTGTCTGTCTGTCTGTCTGTCCGAGGCTTTGCTCCGTGGTCGTTAGTGCTAGAAAGCTGAAATTTGGCATGGATATATAAATCAATAAAGCCGACAAAGTCGTACAATAAAATCTAAATTTTTTTTTTTAGGGTAGTTACCTCCCCTACACGTAAAGTGGGGGTGAAATTTTTTTTTTCGCTTCAACCCTAGAGTGTGGGGTATCGTTGGAAAGGTCTTTCAAAACTAATAGGGGTTTTCAAGAAACATTTTTTGATAAAGTGAATATATTCGGAGATAATCGCTCCGAAAGAAAAAAAAAATGTGTCCCCCCCCTCTAACTTTTGAACCATCCAAAAAATATGAAATAAATCGTGGAAGTAGAGCTTAAGAAATACATTAAATGAAAACTATAGCGGACATGATTAGTTTAGTTATTTTTGAGTTATCGCAAAAAGTTTTCCCTTCATAGTAAAAAGACTTACTTTAATTAGGTACTGATTATGCAAATTTGCCTATTTAACTCGGGTGAAAGGTACCGTTTCATCCCTTGGTTAACAATTTACTATACTTTAAGCTCCAGTTTAGCTTATTGTGACGGAAGAGTAACTACGGAACCCTACACTGAGCGTGGCCCGACATGCTCTTGGCCGGTTTTTTCAAATAAAAGATCAATTTTTGAAATCGGTTCACATGATAGAGAAATCCTCGAAAAACCAACATATGTGCATTGCATCGCGCAAATCAGGTAGACAATTTGCCGATAGATGGCATTGCACACGAGATAATTCAAAGTTTGTACGGACCCTCGGTGCGCGAGTAAAACGAACTCGCACTTGACCGTTTTTTAGGGTTCCGTACCCAAAAGGTGTTACTGAGACTCCGCTGTCCGTCCGTCCGTCTGTCACCAGGCTGTATCTCATGAACCGTGATAGTTAGCCAGTTGAAATTTCTATAGATTATGTATTTATATTGCCGCTGTATAGCAATCTGTCAGATTTATATAATGTATATTCTCATTTCTTTATTAATTTTATGTTTCTATTCCTTTTGTAAGAATTCCATGTTTTCTGAAAGAGCTACGTATTTGTATGGTTTGATATGACATAGATATATATATATTTTTTTTTTATCAAATTTCTATAAAGAAAAGTAGCTACTGTATGTAATTGCATGATTTCTATAGTAATCTAAATTGTATTTTAATTTTCTTATTTAATGCATGTTAATTATAAGATGTAATGTTTTGAAAAGATGTGTCCCGCCGAGTTTCGTGCCGGTTCATATTGGGATACCCTCCTCCAATTGAGGGGGGATTTCAATCTTCTCGGGTCAGAGGTGTAGGGTTAGAGCCGGTGTAGCTTTATTTGACGTTCATAAGCGCATTGTAATATGCCTACTTGAATAATAAACTATCTTTATCTTTATAACAACAAATACTCAAAACAGAATAAAATACATAAATATTTCCAACCTCGAGGTTATTTTTTTTTGTGCGAGTCCGACTCGCACTTGGCCGGTTTATTTTAAAATGAATTATCGTGAATCGCGAGGTTTGTAGCCCACAGAGTCCGTCGAACGTAGGTTGATTGGAAAACAGATTTTACGAAATTACGTCGTATTTATTTTATTTTATTAGTTAGGAAAACTTAAAGCTAGAGTAACAAAATAGATTGCGAAATAGAAACAGTAAGCCATTAAATTACAAGTTTCCACGGGTAGTTTTATATATAATACGTATTAATAATAATAAGGGTAATTTCTACTTGGAATAGCTACCGTGGATAACTAATATTGAAATGAATACCTTTGTAAACATTTCTTAGAACGAAAGACGATGTCAACATAATTTCATCATCTGCCGCCTCTGGCGGTCTCTACGCCAAAGATTATCTACCATAGATTCCATATGCGAAGAGCGTGGCCGGTTTCGGATGAAAAAAGGGCCTGGCATCCGTTGGCTCGGGGACTCAACCCAACCAACTCAACTCAACTCAACTCAACTCGCATACCAACTTTTGTCATATTTTTAATTGTCATAACACTTATAAGTTATATTCATGAAATTATAAGTCATCAAAATTTTTAGTCAGAATTATTCTTGAGCATAACTGGGTTTTTGTCATAAATGAGTTAAGTATGTCATATTTTTTACAGTCATCCATTTAATTCCATTTAAACAACCATTTTTTTTCGAATCCATATCATAAAACATATTTACGAGTTGCAGACTTTAATTGTTGGTCCATTTAGGATTCAAGCAATTTGATTGTTAATACTTTTTTTTTATACTACGTTGTTGGCAAACAAGCATACGGCCCGCCTGATGGTAAGCAGTCTCCGTACTCCGTGTCCGTAGTTTCGTCCGTTGGTGGTACTAACGGTATGAAATGTCCAAACTCTTAATGGCTCACCAATTAAAGTCCGTATCTGTACAAGCTCTAATGCCTGTTATTTATGAATAATGTAATATTATAAATGCGAAGTAACTCTCTCTGTCTCTGTCTCTTCACGCTTAAACCGCAGAACCGGTTTTTACAATAATTCAATCAATCAATATTTCTATTTTATAAGCCAATACAAAATTACGGCAATACAAAATTTGATATAGAGGTCCATATCCATAATAATTAACCATATGTTATTACACCTTCATAGGTTTTTCATATTTAAATCACTTATTAGTTTATGATCATAATATATTTCTATGACACGTAGTTGCAGCAAAAGAATAATAAGTGGAAAAATTCACCGGCTCGGGCGGGACTCGAACCCGTGACACTTGATCACTAGTCCATGCTCTGCCATGCTCGGCAGCTCCGTTGATAGAGCATGGACTATTGATCCAGGTCCGAGGGTTCGATCCCCGCCTAGAGACAGTGAATTTTTCCACTTTAAATTTATTTCTAAGCTTAATAGCATCGTTTGCAAATGTTTCTGCTGAAAAGATGTTTGTGAAGTCGACTATGTTAGTTAATTAGTACTTCTGGGCATTTTCCGCAAATCGACAATCATTGTGCCTATTTTGAACTCGACTATACTAGTCACGGTGCGTCCACACATATAGGGATTGCGCGAATTTTTATGACGGCGTCTCTCGCTACCCAAGAAAAATCACGAAACAGTATTCGACGAATCCCTGCATGTATGGGCGGCACCATAAGACAATGCTGCATCCCTGCTCTATTTAATAGGGAAGTGCTCTGTGGCATATCATACATAAAAATATAGAACAACATTTCATCTAGTCCATAAATAAGGAGCGATTTTAAGTGGAATCGAGTATCAATAACATCTCTAGGAGATGTTTACAAAACTTAGCTGATGCTTAACATATGGTGTCGATACATTGCATTTTCTACCTTAACACAAACAAAATAAAGTCTATATTTAAAATCCAACGCTCCATCATATGATCCTTGCTATAGGTACAGAGGGCCTACCGCGAACGACGTTCGACTTTCCTCCCTGTTACACTTACGTACGAATTTACAAGTGCGACAGAGAGGCAACACGTCGAACGTGTCTCTCTGTCGTAGCCCTCAGTTTCGGACCATGAGCCATTTAGGGTTTACTTCACATTGAACATTTCATAACGTTAATATTGACAGCCAAATTAACTTCCCCACCCACATTGTCGCTTGCCATAAGGACGAGATTTGCTTGTATTCTTATACAAATTACCTGTCAAGGCGTCTTTATACCATAGTTATGGTCACTGATTCTATTCATTATTGTAAAATGAGAGCGTTACTTTCATTGTATGGCGACGGCTAGGTATAGTTTGTATTTTTCTCCGTGAGCTTCTACGGATTATCGTCTTATCGATATCGAGGTCTTCGAATACGTATCTTTGTTTCGGATCGCAGTGTCACAAGTTAAGCTGGTTTGAGAGCGTTTAGTCGCCTACCTTAGACGCACCAATAGAGATCAGACAGCTATTCTGTTAGAATTCTGTATTAGTTCATAATGAATCTTATTCCGTGCTCAATAGAGTAGTAATTCAATAAACGCTACCTATGCGGCCTGCCCATTTTTTCATAGTGGCACGCGCCTTTGCGGTTTTTAAACAATAGATAAGACGATAATCCGTAGAAGCTCACGGAGAAAAATACAAACTATACACGGGACTCCACAGAAAACCGGAAAATTTTCAGGAATCAATTTTCAACAAAATAATGAATTTGACTTACCCGTGGAATGTTATTCATCATCATCAGTTTTGTATTTGGAAGTTTTGTATGACTTATCACACCATTTTACGCTTCAATATACCATTATTAGGGAACGAAATCAATAATTTACAATTTATTTTCGTACAGACCGGCACACGACTAACAGGGGGCCTACCGCGAAAACCAAATTCGCAAATTGCGGGGATCTTTCTCTTTCGCTCTTACTTAAGACGTAATTAGAGTGACAAAGACAAATGCCCGAAATTGACGAACTTCGATTTCCGCGGTTATAGCCCAGGTCGTAAACTTGCGGCCAACTGATCAGAGCCCCGAGTGTAAATTTATTCGATTTCGAAACGTGTCGTACGCGTTTGCGTTGTCTCGTTTTGTATGGGATTTTGAGTTTCCGAAACGTTCCGCTTGGCGCGCTGTGTCTAAATCCAATCTTATATCTGACCTATACACCACACGGGCGGTGACCGCGAGTCCTATAAGCTCAGTATGTAGGGGTTGGTCTTTGTGGGACTCTTAAGGCTTAAGGCTTTAAATTAGATTTCTCTGGTTGAATGTATGTACGTACCTATGTAATATATATAGGTATTAATGGAGGACTAACAGACAGATTTAATGAGTATACATGGTCAAAGTATATGGAGAAAAGTAGTCTACATCGGACCGATATCACGATACAATATATAATTATATAATATATAATTACTTTAGATATAGTTTTTATTACTCTTTTAGGTATAGGTTAACTGGAAGAGATCTCTCTTAGGGATAAGTTCGCCTTTGTACTGCCCAATTATTTTCCATTCGATGTAAACAATATTTATTTTTCTCTTACAATGAAGTGTTTACTTACTTACAATACAATACAATGCAAATACTCATTATTGCACACCTCAGTCCAGAAACAATATAAAGAATACAGCATTAAGAAGAGGTAAACAACAGGCGGTCTTATCGCTAAAAAGCAATCTCTTCAGGTAGGTAGCCGAATTTAATAAAATTATGTCATGTTAATATGTGTTCCAGATACAATAAAAGAAGTCTAGCACATAGTATACACAAAACAAAACAATATATCAAACAAATAAAAATAAAATAAAATAGATAAGATAAGATAAAGATAAAAAAAAAATGTTTATTGCACAAGAAAGGACACAGAAAAAGTATACAGCGGTTGTTTTTAAGAGTTGGTGCATAACTAGATTGACAACAGAGTTTCCAGGAGTCCCCGCACTAGGCTAGGCCTGTATCGCGGGAGACCAGAAGTACATATAGGTACATATGTCATACGATAGGTATTTCTTATTGGAAGGAGTCGAGTGGTGACAGCGCTTAAAGCTGTTCCCCAAAAAAGTGGCACGGTAGATTTGTTCAAAGACAGAGTCATTTTGGGTTTGGTAGTACCTAATACATTGACATAAATGTACTACGTACTAGACACGCAATAGAGAACAATTTGTAAAAAAAAAAACTGTTAATTTCATAACAAAAAACATGCATTATTTCTAGCTTAACTACTAATCTTAAATTAAAATGATTTTTTGAGTTAAGGAGTCTAGGTGTGTAGAATTAAGTAATTATACAATTGTGTCCGCCATCTTCGGCGTTTGACATCTGTCACTAAGCTTAAGAATAATAGCTAGTCAGAAGCGAAATGGTTATGACAACTTTTCATTTTCAGCCTAAATACGTACTGTAAAGTATCTAGATAAAATGTATTTATTTCCATTCAAGTGTAATGATTTTTCTTTCTTTGGTGAAAAATAGTCTTAAAACCTTTTGCGTTTGACTCTCGTACTCGTAGCAATTTTGATCAAATTGCGCTTATAAAATAAAAAAAATAATAATTCAGCCTATATACGTCCCACTGCTGGGCACAGGCCTCCTCTCATGCGCGAGAGGCTATAGTCCCCCACGCTAGCCCAATGCGGATTGGGGACTTCACATACACCTTTGAATTTCTTCGCAGATGTATGCAGGTTTCCTCACGATGTTTTCCTTCACCGAAAAGCTAGTGGTAAATATCAAATGATATTTCGTACATAAGTTCCGAAAAACTCAACACATAACATAACATAACATAATATATTCTTTAAATATAATAAAAACACTTTAAAAAAATTACAAGATCACAATTAATTTATCATTTTTGTATATATATTCTACAAACAATAAGGTAGATTATCATTAGTACCTCCATGTTACATCTGCGAAATATAATCTATGCGCCAAAGAAAATGGTGCACCGCGAGTGTTTAAAGTGACGTTTTATAAATACTTAATCTAAATAAGCTTAAAACAAAACATTTTTCGCAGTGGATTGTTATTATATTGCTTTTATTAGGGTTCCGTAGCCAAATGGCAAAAAACGGAACCCTTATAGATTCGTCATGTCCGTCTGTCTGTCCGATTATGTCACAGCCACTTTTTTCCGAAACTATAAGAGCTATACTGTTCAAACTTGGTAAGTAGATGTATTCTATGAACCGCATTAAGATGTTTACACAAAAATAGAAAAATAACAATAAATTTTGGGGTTTCCCCATACTTAGAACTGAAACTCAAAAAATCTTTTTTCATCAAACCCATACGTGTGGGGTATCTATGGATAGGTCTTTAAAATGATATTGAGGTTTCTA
The DNA here is from genome assembly GCF_033807575.1 of Cydia pomonella. Lineage (NCBI taxonomy): Eukaryota > Metazoa > Arthropoda > Insecta > Lepidoptera > Tortricidae > Cydia > Cydia pomonella. The sequence goes on from NC_084729.1 coordinate 4,800,634, forward strand.
ATATAATTTTTTTCTAAACTGAATAGTTTGCGCGAGAGACACGTCCAAAGTGGAAAAATGTGTGTCCCCCCCCCCCCCCCCCCCCGTAACTTCTAAAATAACAGAATGTAAAATCTAAAAAAAATATATGATATACATTGCCATGCAAACTTCCACCGAAAATTGGTTTGAGCGAGATTTAGTAAGTAGCTTTTTTTTAATACGTCATAAAATTAAAAAAAAATTTTTTTTTTCATCAGACCCATACGTGTGGGGTTTCTATGGATAGGTCTTCAAAAATGATATTTAGGTTTCTAATATAATTTTTTTCTAAATTGAATAGTTTGCGCGAGAGACACTTCCAAAGTGAAAAAAAGTGTGTCCCCCCCCTGTAACTTCTAAAATAACGGAATGAAAATTCTAAAAAAAATATATGATATACATTACCATGCAAACTTCCAACGAAAATTGGTTTGGACCAGATCTAGTAAGTAGTTTTTTTAATACGTCATAAATGGTACGGAACCCTTCATGGGCGAGTCCGACTCGCACTTGGCCGCTTTTTTATTAATGTTGCATTGCAAAGCAGGGTTGGCAAAAGTTTACCGCAGGGAACCCTAAGGTCGCCTTTGGTGACCAACTTCGCCCAAGAGAAATATTAAAATAAGTAATAATTTTACTAACAATAGATAAAATTTGCTTAACAGATTTCACTTGAACGGCCCCACATACCTAGCAGGAGATGCCACGCACACAATAATTGATTGAAGGATGACTTATTAGTTATTATTGAGAGAATCTAAGGTACCTGTATAGGTACCACACTCTTCCTAAAAAAATCGTCCATAAACACAAACGCCATAGACCAATTCAGTATATGGCGGAACTCGAGATATAAAATTGAAGAAATTTGAACTTAAGAGAATTTACATAAGGTTAATATTTCTTAATTTTTTTCTCTCTCTATGGGTACCTTTTCGACGCAAACGACGGATATATGCGAACCGCAAGTCCAACGCCAATGACGGATTAATCCGTCACAGACCGCTAATCAACATACCTACGTGCATATGCACAAAGTTCAAGTTCAGTTTTGACATTTCGGTGACGCACTGTGGGCTGAAATTCGACTCTCATTGACATAGAAACCGAAATTGTTATTATTTTTATTTTTATTTTATTGAAATAGGTTGTGCTGTGCCCAGCATTGTTATGGTAACCTATGAATTTTAGACAATTTGGAATGAAATTTGTCGAATTACGATTTAAAAAAAAAATGTATGGAGCAGGAACAAGAAATCATTATTACTCAAGAACCGCAGAACAAACCGTAATATCCTCGCGGGTGGTTAGGCTAAGAATTATTTGTGATTTTTTGGCATACTACATATATCCGTCACGGGTGCGGTTTTTTTTTAATCATTGTTTCTATGGAAAAAGCACAAAAACCAAAGTTAACATTTTAAGATTTTTTTTTGATTGAAATGTGTTTTGCTCAGTGTGTTTATAAGTTTCAGACGATTTGAGTTGAAAATAGTAGTTATGTTTTTTTTTCAAAAAAAAATATGGAGCCGGAACAAAATATCAAAATATCTCAAGAACTGCAACAAATACGGTAATATCCTCGCAGATGGTTATACTACGAATTGTTTGTGATTTTTTTGGCATACTACATATATCCGTCACGGCCTCATAGGTTACCACAACAATGCTGGGCAAAACCTATTTCAATAAAAATAACCGGCCAAGAGCATGTCGGGCCACGCTCAGTGTAGGGTTCCGTAGTTACTCTTCCGTCACAATAAGCTAAACTGGAGCTTAAAGTATAGTAAATTGTTAACCAAGGGATGAAACGGTACCTTTCACCCGAGTTAAACAAATAGGCAAATTTGCATAATCAGTACCTAATTAAAGTAAGTCTTTTTACTATGAAGGGAAACTTTTTGCGATAACTCAAAAACAGCTAAACTGATCATGTCCGCTATATTTTTCATTTAATGTCTTTCTTAAGCTCTACTTCCACGATTTTTTTCATATTTTTTGGACCTATGGTTCAAAAGTTAGAGGGGGGGGGACAGTTTTTTTTTTCTTTCGGAGCGATTATCTCCGAATATATTCACTTTATCAATTAATGTTTCTTGAAAACCCCTATTAGTTTTGAAAGACCTTTCCAACGATACCCACACTCTAGGGTTGAAGCGAACAAAAAATTTCATTCCCACTTTACGTGTAGGTGAGGTACCCTAAAAAAAATTAAATTTTTAGATTTTATTGTACGACTTTGTCGGCTTTATTGATTTATATATCCATGCCAAATTTCAGCTTTCTAGCTCTAACGACCACGGAGCAAAGCCTCGGACAGACAGACAGACAGACAGACAGACGGACATGGCGAAACTATAAGGGTTCCTAGTTGACTACGGAACCCTAAAAACATAAAAATAACAAGTTCGGTTTCTATGTCAATGTGAGTCGAATTTCAGCCCACAGTGTGACGTGGCGTCTGAGTGAAAGCTTTTGTGTTTGAGACGGCGTCGGAAAAGTTAAAGGTGTATTACTCCTTTAATTTACTCTGCGATAGTCCTATTTTAGTAGGTAAATAAATACTATTCAAAGGGAACAGTATTGTACCTCTAAAAAGCTCCTTTCTAAAGGTCGCTAGTGAATAGACTCAATGTTCAAAGGTGCCCTCTAATTCGGGTCAAAGTTGGAACAAAATGTACTAAATAAATAAACTTATTTCTTTTAACGTTGCGAATTGAGAGAAATTTAATACTAATACCTCATTATCCAAAAGATCTATTGAGTTAAATCTTAACAAGAACTTCTAATACGTTGAATTTTCTTCTTAGGGTGCGTAGTCAACATGCTGATCGTTTACGCTCCGTAGCGAAAGAAACGCAACTGTCACTGTCGCACTAACTATAATATGGAAGAGTAAAAGAGAGATAAAAAGCGTTTCGCTGTCGTAGCGCAAGCGATTGTTAACTTGGCTAGGCAGACAGATGGTTTGACAATACCATAGAGCCTAGTCAAGACGCCAATCGTTGGTCTGCGACAACGAAATGCTTTCTGACTCTAACACTTACATACTAGTGTGATAGAGAGACAGCGTTTTGTTGTCGTAGCGCAAATGATGGACATCTTGGCTAGGCATCCTGATATTAACTTCTAAAAAGGGTCTCCTTGAATAGTGTCAATATTAGAATACTTAAAGCTGCCTTCTATTTCGTTCGAGTTAAAGTTACTACTTACAAAATAAATAAACTAGTTTAATACATGCCTAGTACGTTTCGAATTACGACACTTCAATCAAATACTAACATAAGTAATATAATAAGATGGACGTAGGCACCTATTTTTTTGAGATGAAAGTAAACCTTTCATATTATACTAGAACGCGGATCCAGGTTAGTAGGTATTGGTTTTCCTGAACAATTAATTAGGATTCATAACCCTCTGCGCGGATCCACGTTCCGCGATACGATAAGTCAACTCTATGGTTGCTGCTTGACGCAACGTTGGCGCAACTGCGCAGCGACGCCATTTTCAATAGCGCTGACCAGACGCATGGCTATAGCGGCGAAAATCGATGTTCGTCAATTGCGGGCATTTTTCTCTGTCACTCTAATTACGTCTTACTGTGAGTAAAAGAGAAAGATCCCCGCAATATGCGAGTTTCGGGTTCGCGGTAGGCCGTTCAAAAGACGATAGAGTTAGACCAAGTTAGCTCTGCAGCGATTTTGAAGTGAAATGACACTTGCACAGTCTATGCTATTAACATCGTTGCAGAGTTATTCTGGTGGATCTCTAGTGTCGTGTGGCCATAAAGGGTTCTTTGCAGATGAAGTCACGGGCAGTTGCTAGTACTTAACTAGGTTTATAGGTATTCCTTTTTTTTCAAAATTTGCAAAAATAAAAACAAAACCTATAAACCTAAAATATATTATGCTGAAGCGATTGAAAATCAAAGTGATATGTGACGATTTAGTTAGCGGAAAACGTTTTCGCCCGAAATGGAATTTCGTAAATACCATTCCCTATTTCGCTAGGATCGCAGTAATCAGTAATCATTTATTGCTTTCATAGGTAAGTAACATCGCAAAACTATTAAGCTCTTTTCCTACACCTCTACTGTTATCTGTCATTTATGCATTCATTAACACGAATATAAGAACATACAGTTTCAAGAAAAGTCTATATTGTCTATTCCTCATCACTCACTTCATCACTTTATCATGCACTTGTGTTTTAAATCGCTATAACGTTACTGCGATTAATGGCTACCAACCTAACAAAATCAGAACGAATACAGTTTTAAACTAAGTGCATTGCTGCCAACTTACAAAATATTCATTTGGTTGCATAGTAAAAACAATTACTTCATAAGTCAGAAACACGCATGTGACACCCGTAATATAGCAACACCCATAGACTACGAAGACCGCTTAGCGTTGCTTGTTAGTCTCCGTAGGCTACGGTGGCCAAAATCGAGAAAAAAACTGTCCAAAAATTTAATTTAGCAAAGAGCAAGTACCAGGCCCTCATGAGTCACGAGAAGGTGTCACCGACCGGCCGGCCGCGGCGGGCCGGTCGCGTAACAAGGTAGGAATTAATTATGAATCAGGGTATAGGTAGCACTCTATACTAAGATGTAAACTTATTTTACTCTGATGGGATGATAACGCTCTTTTTTATTTCTAATCCCCAGAATACGAAGTCTAAAACACCACGAGAAAGCTATCCATAACCATCTGGTGGGCAGACGTTGTTTGGGGTTTTAAGGGAAACAATAAAAAGTACCTACCTATTGTGCAAAATAAAACAATTACCAACATATCGTTTTTAAAGTAAAAGCCGAATTGCAGACAATAACAAAATTCCTTTGCAGTTACGATGCATTATCTGCATAATTTATGCTAAAGGATATTTCTTCCATTGACGACCGGTTTGGCCTGGTGGTTAGTGACCCTGCCTACGAAGCTGATGGTCCCGGGTTCAAATCCTGGTAAGGGCATTTATTCGTGTGATGAGCATGGCTATTTGTTCCTGAGTCATGGGTGTTTTCTATGTATTTAAGTATTTATATATTATATATATCATTGTCTAATAAGTGCCCTCAACACAAGCCTTATTGAGCTTACTGTGGGACTTAGTCAATCTGTGTAGTAATTTATTTATTTATTTATTTCCATTATATTGATTTAGCCCCCGTACATTTTAGTTGCCCGAGGCATATCAGATAATAACCTTTACAACAGTATATCCTCTATTGAAAGTTTATTTTAGCACTCTTAATTTTATCTTGATAATTGGGAGCCGATATCTCAAAAACTATACAAATAACGAAAAACTTGTCCAAATTTAAGTTGTAACAAATTTAATCAAATTTCATTTTGTTTCAGAGGCCATGTCGCTAAGACGCACAGTTTTCGAGATATAATCAATAAACCGAAAAATGGGACCTTCAAATCCCCCTCTGCCCTCCGGTTCAAGGGCTACGGCCTGGGACTCTTGATATATTCACCTCCTAACTAGTCCAAATAAAGTTACGAAGTCAAAAATTGTGTTCCAAGCATTTTGATGAATGAATGAATGATAAGTGAATGATTTATTTGCATATGAATATTGGGTTACATAAGTAGGTGTTGCTGGCTACAATGTTTTGAATTAGTTTCTCCACGATTCTACCTATATAGGTGTACATGCACTGTATATTGGCTCGATTCGCTACTAACAGTGTAGGTATATTTCTTTCTATAACTTTTTTTGAGCATTCGTTACCTGGCGTAGCCACGAGGGTAACGAGGGTTACTTTGTATATGTTAGTTTAACAACATTTTTGTCAAGAGATTTATTAACCGATATCATTAATATACAGTGTCAACTCTCAATAACGAATCTCAAGGGACCAAGCATTTTATATCGTTATATTGATTGAGGTGGGCTAAACTAGCCACGGAGTGGGCGCCACAACGTAAACGCAGGCATGGTTGGCCAAGAGGAGATGGCGGGACGACCTGGACGCATTTATCAACAACTGGACGGATGCTGCAGTTCATCGGGAAGATTGGAAGTCTAGGGGGGAGGCCTTTGCCCAGCAGTGGGACACTTTATAGGCTCTTAAAAGAAAAAATTGATTAAAGCAAAAAACAACCAAATTTTTACAAAATTACATTTAACAGTTTCAACGTTGGCTTACGACTGATACGCGATAGGCACCATCATTATGGTTGACTAGGAAGTCAACCATATGCACGTAACGTAATGATGTGCGTGTTAATGGCAATTAACAATATGTAATAAAAAATAAATATTATATAAGTAGTGGAAAGCTAGAGGGGAGGCCTTTGCCCAGCAGTGGGACACACAAATAGGCTAATAAAAAAAAAAAAAAGTTGTAGTATTTAACTATTTATATATTTTTAATATTATTTGACTTCACGTTTAATTTTTTTCTTATTATTTGTTATTATTTTTTCCTGCACCAACATACACAAATGTCTCAGTTTGACCCAATGGCTTACTGGTAGAGAATGCCTTTTGGCATTAAGTTCTCCATTTGTACCTACATTTTTCTTTATGTGTGCAATAAAGTTTAAATAAATAAATAAATAAAAGAAAGACGGCTACTTATGACCTGCGAAGTTTCGGAACCTCAAAGGTTTTATCGATATCTTTTGTTAAATTATAATATAATATTTACTGTGTCAAAAAATTAACACATTTCTTCGTAATAGAGAATGGCGGTTACGCTATGGAGAGTTTATCAATGTATGAGTCTTAATTTAAATTAAACCACGTTAATATATACAGTTCACACTGTATTTATTTAAACTTTATTGCACAAATAAAGAAAATATACAAATGGCGAACTTAATGCCAAAAAGCATTCTCTACCAATCCACCATTGGGTCAAAAAAGTGGGTTTGTTGTGTGCAGGAAAAAATAATAATAAATATATTAAAAATACTTATATAAATCGTTAAATACTTATATAATGTATAAAAGATAGAATAATATATATAATTATGTAGATATACATGAATATATTATATTATAATCTAGCACCTAACAAAATATTTGCCAAGCGCAAGCAGTTATGTTTAGGTTATAAATAGCCGTGGGAAAATTGAAAGAATGCCACGTATTTCCGTTTTGGGATTAGCAAAGAAACGATTCTTCGTAACAACACAAAGTTACTGATTTAAACTTTCACGAGTTTTACACATTATTATTTACAGAAAAGTTTAAGTTTTAAAATTACCTCTGACGTTTCGAGGACGGCATTGTGCATTGTCCCCGTGGTCTCGGTCTCGGAGTCCTCTGTATACATAGAAATTATGTATACATATATATACTTATATATAATAATACACAAAGTTGAACTAATTTTAGTCTGCGCTTCCACCAGAAATATGTGAGGAGAGGATGCGTAGCGTGGGATGGCAATGGCAAGTTTAAGCTTCCAATGTAGGCCACAAGATGGCAGAACCTACAATGCACAAGAAAACGTACGTGAACTGTAGAGGGCAGCACTTGCCTTGACGTAAAGTCTCAATTAGGAAATGCAATCTCGATCTCGAGTTTTCGAGATCTCGCAAAAGCTCGCACGTATTTTCGAGTTTCAATCTCGTTCACAGGAGATCTCGATTTTTGCAATCTCGTTCGAGATCTCGATTAATATTTTCCAGATCTCGAACGTGATTGAAATATTGTTCCGTGTGAATTACTTTGTTTGAGTAATCTTTTTCATCTTAGGTTCATATTGTTCAGGCAGTGCTATTGTGTGCGGCCGGCGTTGCTGACGATGAAAGTGCTGTGGCGCGCTCTGTGCGGAAGAATCAGGCGTACTTACCGTACCCATAGTGATTATATGATTTTTGCTCGCTTACCCAAAAATTTTTGTAAATTGCTCAGTGCTTGACAAAAATATCAATTGAGAATGTTAGTGCCCCTGCTTCGAAATCATTTTCAAAATACATAGTGAACTAAAAGCTAATTTTCCACGTCAAACACGTTATAACTACATGTAATATAAAAAAAACTTATTGTTTAAAAAAGTCGATCATTTATTAAATGTTGATTTAATTTGTTGTTCTTATTATAAAAATGTAACATGACATACCCTAAATAAGTAGAATATACGGAAATCTTAGATTTTTTTAATCAAAATAACAAACACATCTTTAATTATTTTGCCAAATCTCGATCTCGAAACACCCAATATCGATTCAGATTTTTCGTGCGAGATCTCGAATTGCAAATGTTGTTGCGAGATTGCCTGTGTTTAATTGAAGACAAAAGACTAGCGCTCATTCATGGAACTTTTAATATATCTCTTTGATACTAATTTGTGACATTATCTATGAAAAGGGACCTTATTGTCGGTGACGTTTACGCCATTATCAACGATGCTCCCATATTGTAAACAACGCCGCGCTACGCAGTGCGGCGTAAGCGACATCGACAATAAGGTCCCTTTTCATAGATAATGTCACATTTTTGTTGAGTTATGGGATGCTACGCCTACCCCCGATCTCCAGCCACACACCGATGACAACACATTAAGAGGATACCGGAGCTGTGATTTAAATATTAAGGCGAATATAGGTATCCTTCTCGCTAACAGAAGCGGTTAGGGAATAAATCCTGCGTAAAAATCTCAAAAAACGATTTTTCGTACTCGACTGTTTCCTCCTCCAAACCTTAACCAAATGATACGAAATTTTGATATCTAAATGGTAATGAAATTATCTGTGTCGGACTGTTTTGCTTTTTAGGCTAATTAATGTCAGTTTTGAATACCATGCTTCTCTTTGCGGCCTAGTAAATTAGGCTGTTTTTGCGAATATTTGAAGTGGACTAGCGCTTTAAGAAACAATAATATCAAGAAAAGCGAAACAGTCCGACACAGATATTAATAATAATAATCTGTGTTGAAAACATCATTGCTCTAGTTTCAAACCCTACGGAGGAAACAGTCGAGTACGTTTGTATGAATAATTAGCACTCCTGTTGCCTCTTAAGGATAATGTTGGCGCCGATCAAAGGAACGCAGACGCACTTAATGGGGTAAACAACGCACACGCACTCCAAACCTCTGACACAAGTGCAAGCGTATGTAATTCATCGCCTATTTTATGGCAGTTCTTAATGCTGTTCCCATGAACCCCGGAGCGACCCTTCGTTATCTTAGTAGAAGCGAGATTAGCGAGAGTACAAAGACCGCCGCGACCGCTGCAGGGGACCATCGAATGCGCCGACTTCTGGCCGAAGGGTGTCGTGTTTCGGAGGTTCCGGGGCAAACTGCCGAATCCGACACAAGAGCAGTCGATTCAACGGAGCCACGCCGTTTTGTCGCCTAAATAGTGTTTAGTTGTAATTTTATAAAATGTATATGTATGTTAGTCTGTAAGGTATTTGTAATATGGGCCTTGTTGCCTGAATCAAATTTTAAATAAAAATAAATAAAGACTCCAGGAACTTCTCGTCGCCTACGTGAAATCACAACCACGCATCCCCATATCGTTCCCACGCTTTCGGGTGAATATAAGCAGCAACCCCGGCCGGCGGAGAGCAGTTCTTATCCAGCAACGTATCAACGATACGGTTACACGTCAGCTCCGAATCGCTTGGTGTATCGATACACCCTCGGTCTTCAAGACCTAAATTAATCTTCGGCATAGAGAAATAATGTCTTTGGTATGCTTGGGAGCAGATATGCTCCATATCCAATTTCTATATACAGGGTATTTATTAAGTCACTTGTAATAATTAACCCCGAAATCGCGAAAAAATTGGCTGTTTCATAAATTTTAGCTGTCTGACCTTGACATTTTCGATGGGAGAGTTTTTTCGCAATATCGGGGTTGCTCCCATAGTAAAAGTTGCTCTGTATGACCTATGCCTGTATCTTTAGGTATTTAAAAAATAGTAAACAAACAATTTGTACATTTTCGGGTAGTTTTAATATTTATAGGTTAACCAACCAAATACAAAACCGCCTGGATCTGTCACTGAACGACCTGACTTTAAACCTACATTATTTGATCATGTAATGTTTTCATCTACCCTCAGCTGCCTTAAGGAGCCATTTGAGGGTAGATTTTGTTTACCTTTTTTTAAATACCTAAAGATACAGACTATATATATTCACCCCGTAAATTATTGCAGGTGACTAAATAAACACCCAGCGGTGGCATCATGGTTCCATTTTTATCACTTGTCACTATGCCCGTCACTTTCACGCTTACATACTTGTTAGAACGTGACAGGCATGGTGACAAATGATGAAGAGCCGACCATCATAGCCTTACTGTACATATATTTTATTTTATTGCTATATAAATGGCAAATATTTGACAGGAGCATACAAAAGGTTAAGAGGAAAAGGGACGGCCGCTTCTCCATACAAGGTTATTCCCCATTTTCCTCTCTGGATATTGACATTATGAATAATATTTTTACATAATTTGATGTGTTTTAAACATAGCTATGACGGTTGCCTTTTTTTTTTAAATCTTCTCCTTCTTGGTGCTGTCCCGGCATTTTTGCCACGGCTCATGGGAGCCTGGGGTCCGCTTGGCAACTAATCCCGAGAATTGGCGTTTTGGAATAGGGGTTAAAAAAATTATTATTGTAAATATTAGGAGTGACAAACAGATTTCACACAATTTTTTTAATGCTCCTAACTCTTATAAAAATTAAAAGTTCTAAAAAAAGAACGTATTAGCATAGCTGTGGTCGAAATATAAGCAATATATAAAATTTTGTACTTTAGCGTGTAGCTGCGCTCTCTCGGAAAGGTTTCCACGGAAGACCAGCGTCGGGATCCTTAGGTGGTATCTTGACATTAAGCTGAGTGGAGACCTTTTCAGTGACGCTTAATAATAAATTGATTCTGTCGGCTCATGTATTATCTAAACTTAAGCGTTTTCTGCATAAATTTCTTCTATTTTATTCTATTCAATTGTGTCAAAATATTTTCAATAAAGTTAATATCCAGAGGAAAATGAGGACTGCATTTGTATGAGAAGGCGATATCTGGCGGGTTCACCACTTTCGTCTTAAGCTTTGTATCTAAATATCGTATTTTAGTATCTAAATGCGGTCAAGAATACACCTTTAAAATCTGTCGAGTTTAATTGGCCTACTGTGTATAAAACCTTTAAAAGCCAAACTCGATTTCTGAATAAAAACTGTTCGTGTACGATGTGCCTACGAGAATAATATCATATTAAAAGCCCCCATACTTACACAAAAGATTCAAAGTCAAATGAGATACCTTGTCCTAATCCCTAACATATTTATTCGTACAACATTTGCGGGCCCCTTTCAACGCGCATTTGGTCACGCATAAATATTAGGTCAATGCACCAAACATACTGCGCAGCAGTCTGGAGGTTACGTGGAGCAAAAGGACAGGGAACTCGCATTATTGGAAAACGCGGGACAACGAAAGAGTTTTCGTCAGATTTTTGACGATTCAATACTATAGTATAGTAGCTTTGCTCGGTTATAACTATTTATTGTACATAATATGGTGGTGTATAGGTGATAATCTTAACTACATTTTTTACTAAATTAAACTTGTCTAAAACAATAAAAATTAAAAAATTATATATAAACTTGAACATATAAAAAAAAACAAAAGTTAGTCACCGGGCGAGATTCGAACCCGTAACACTCGTTTCTAGCCGTCCGCGTCTTAACCCGCTGGACCAGATGGACTGTGGCCGGCACCACGAAATTAGCGACCATATTCTGCGTCGAAAGAAAAACGCATGAAAACTCGAAAACACGCGTTTCCCCAAACATAAGACTAATCTAGATCGATTGTATACACCCAAAAACCCCCATATACCAAATTTCAGCGAAATCGTTAGAGCCGTTTCCGAGATCACAGAAATATATATATATATATATATATACAAGAATTGCTCGTTTAAAAGTATAAGATATAGATCGTGTCATTTACGATGGCGCTTGCCTTGACTCGTATTGTCACGTTATTAAAGGTTAGATTTGACAAATCTGCGCGTCATCGTGGATGCCACGAACTATACGGTTGTAATAAATAAATTCAGGGTACTAGACAAGATGCCAATCGCTCGCTCCGTAGAGATTTCTTGATTCATTTGTATCAAAGACAAAAGAAAAAAAAAGAAAGAAAGGTTGCCAGAGCTCAACGAGGGTGGGAGGGGGTTAGGGTCGGCAACGCGCATGTAACTCCTCTGGAGTTGCAGGCGTACATAGGCTACGGATACTGCTTACCATTAGGCAGGCCGTATGCTTGTTTGCCACCGACGTAGTATAAAATCAATTTTTTAAATATAGGTGGATTGTCAAAGTAAACTTTATAGCCACAGTAAATTTACTGTCACATGATTTTGTCGCCATTTGACTTTGATCCTTATTCTAAGCTTATTATTTAACTTACATTTGTTAAATATCAAAAAGTGCGGCATCTACTAGATCATAGGCCAAAGGTATGGCGGCATCTTTTCGAGTGATGGCGCCATAACCTTTGGCTCTAGTAGATGGCACCACTTCTTTCTAAAAGTTTTAATCATGTGTCGAAAGATGGCAGTAAATTTACTATAGCTACAAAGTTTACTACGACAATCCATCTCTATTTCAAATTCTCCTTGATTGATATCAAGGTGTCAAACACAAGGCTATTGAATTAGTTATATTTCAATATTTCCCACAAATAAAAAAAAAATACTTGAGAAAGTTGCAAAAGGTTAACGGTGGCTTCGGGGGCCACGTCTCATATCTCCACTTTCTCAAGTCGAATCCGGCCGCCGATTAAGCAAAAAACATCAAACACAAAATGTAATGGAATAATGAAGATGTCTGATGTCTATGTATTTCACAAATGTTATCATTCCTTCGTCATTTAACAAACATGGAATATTAAATTAAGTTATTCTTTATTTAAATAAACAAAGAATCTGTAGACAGGTTAATCTAATTTCTAACTTATCGCCATAGCTTTACGGTTGATATTCAAATGTAATGTTTTAATGGGATTACTTATTGAAATACAGGAATGAAGGTCTCTTGAATGGTTCTTGGAAACGGATTCTGATTCTCGGAAGGGGCCTGTATGGGTGTAGTTTGTATAAATATTTTGATTCCAGGCCATAAGATTTTTGATCAGGTTTTTCCTGTCGGTAAGAGATTTCTTTGTCTTGTTGTCTGGGCAGATTGTATTGTTAGATTTGAATAAAAATTTACTGGTGAGAAAATCTCCTTATTATGGTGGAAAAAATACAAAACCCCAATTTAGGTACGACAAAAAATGTATAATTTTCCATTGAGTAACGAAAATACCATACATTTTCGTAACTCGGTGGATTTTTTTAGGACACGCTGAACTTGTGCTTATTATCAGGGCCGGATTTAGGGGAGGGCAACCGGGGCTACTGCCCCGGGCCTCCACAAAAGAGGGGCCCCCACAATAGAGGCCAGGGGGCCTCCACTCCTTTATTGTCCGAGGCCTCCAGACCTCTAAATCCGGCATTGCTTATTATGTACAGAAAAGGAAATTAATGCGGTTATTATGTACATAAAAATAAATAAATAAATCATTGGCCCTAGTGAAAAAGGGTACAAGTCTCTGGCAGCGCAGGTGTAAAGGGGTGTAAGTTCCACGTAACACTTATGCCCTTATACACCTAAACTGCCAGAGACTTGTACCCTTTTTCACTAGGGCCACAGTAAATAAGCTAAATAGAGTTCTGGTTACGCTGGTTATAATATTAGCGGAAAATCGTTGAGCATTAGACTTTTTGTTGGTTTGGAGTGAGCACTCTTAGTCTTCTTTTTAATTCTCATTGACCGAACACACCGTTGGACGTTCGCCAAATCGTCACCGAGGTCATATTGCAACTTAACACTTATTTAGGTATCTACAGTCAAAAGATTTAATTTGTGAACCATTTCGCACCTTGTCCCAGTGAGAAACAACATGAAAGTCGCTAGAGACTAGAGACCTCCTATTATGAAAGGTGAAGGTAAGGAATACCATTTCCATGTACCAAAAAGTGTCCGTCAAAAAATCTTAAATAGGTGGCGCTACCATACCTAGAATATTTGAAAAAAAATCAATCCTAGACAGCGCACTTCACTCCGTCAATAACGCCTAGGTTCTAGCTACTTTGGAGAGATTTAGAACTATTATTTATAGCTGACAGCTGGACACTTTTACAACAGAGGACCTACCGCGAACCATGTTCGTCGTGTTGCCTCTCTGTCGCACTTATAAATTTTTACGTAAGTGTGACGGGGCGGCAACACGTCGAACGTGGTTCGCGGTAGGCCCTCAGGGCGGCTACCGGGAAAATCGAAATTCGTCAATTGCGAGCATTTTTCTCTGTCACTCTAATTACGTCTTACTAAGAGTAAAAGAGAAAGATCCCCGCAATTTGCGAATTTCGGTTTTCGCGGTAGGCCCCCAGTTCTGCCTATGGAGATTTTATTCCTTACCTCCACCTTCCATACCTCATACTATTGTCAGTGTGACTAGGTACGAAGTGGGTCCCAAATTAAATATTTTGACTGTATTACTAATTATTCTTCTTTGAGGTTTTATTACTGCATTAAACATATATTGATAAACCGATTAAATATAACAAAATGACATGAAAGTTTTTTTTTTTTTATTCCGAAAAGGTAAGCATTTGACCACAATCTCACCTGATGGAAAGTGCCGATGCAGTCTAGGATGGAACATGCTTACCTAAAAGATGTCTATTCACTCTCGATTTAAAAAGGTCCAAGTTATAGTGGACTGGGAATAGATTTGCAGGAAGTGAATTCCACTCCTTAGCCGTTCGCATGATAAAGCTGGATGCGTAGCGTTTAGTGCGAATCAGTGGTAAAGTAACGATGTAAGGGTAAAACGCAAGTCCGCGTCTAGTCCCACGGTTGCAGAACGGAGATGGGGGGATAAGATTATGTAATGTTTAAAAATTAACAAATTTTTATTTAATCTAATATCACAATTTGACAGTCTTCATATCATTCAACAATTAAATTAATATTAAACTTAATAATAATTACTTAGTCAAGTCAGGTCGTAGGTTCTATCACAAAGATTTTTACTGATACAAAAGTTGTATGCTTCATGTTCCATATACAGGTGGATTTTCTTTTTGGATCAGTGAGGGCAGCTACCAGATCCCTTGCAGCTACGCGTAAACGGCCTTAGGAGACCTTCCCTAGATGTCAAGCATTTTTGGTCCCTTACAAGCTTTTGATCCTCGATAGATAGATTGCCATAAAAAAAAAGTTTAACAAAAATAACCTTTTTCTCGCACCCTGTATGTTTTTTCGAAAATCTGTTAACGCCAATCTTCATTAATTTGAAATAGAGGGAAGGTCTTTTAAGACCTTTTTCGCGTAGCAGCACAGGATCTGGCAGCTGCCCAAACTTAACCATAAAGGAAATCCACCCTGTATACTAATTGAACGTCTCTTTAATGTTGAATTACTTACAATATAATTTAACGTCACAGTTTTGCATAATTCTATGTAATATTCAGAAAAAAAGTTATAAGAAACATGCAAAGAATACGCGGTCTCTTCAAGGTGATTTCGATCCCTATTTATTTATTTTACTTTTTTTAGGGTTCCGTAGCCAAATGGCAAAAAACGGAACCCTTATAGATTCGTCATGTCCGTCTGTCTGTCCGATTATGTCACAGCCACTTTTTCCGAAACTATAAGAGCTATACTGTTCAAACTTGGTAAGTAGATGTATTCTATGAACCGCATTAAGATTTTTACACAAAACTAGAAAAAAAAAACAATAAATTTTGGGGGTTCCCCATACTTAGAACTGAAACTCAAAAAATCTTTTTTCATCAAACCATACGTGTGGGGTATCTATGGATAGGTCTTTAAAAATAATATCGAGGTTTCTAATATCATTTTTTTCTAAACTGAATAGTTTGCGCGAGAGACACTTCCAAAGTGGTAAAATGTGTCCCCCCCCCCCGTAACTTCTAATATAACAGAATGAAAAATCTAAAAAAAATATATGATATACACTGCCATGCAAACTTCCACCGAAAATTGGTTTGAACGAGATCTAGTAAGTAGTTTTTTTTAATACGTCATAAAATTAAAAAAAATATTTTTTTTTTTCATCAAACCCATACGTGTGGGGCATCTATGGATAGGTCTTCAAAAATGATATTTAAGTTTCTAATATCATTTTTTTCTAAACAGAATAGTTTGCGCGAGACACTTCCAAAGTGAAAAAATGTGTCCCCCCCCCCCCCCTGTAACTTCTAAAATAACAGAATGAAAAATCTAAAAAAAATATATGATATACATTACCATGCAAACTTCCACCGAAAATTGGTTTCAACGAGATCTAGTAAGCAGTTTTTTTAATACGTCATAAAATTAAAAAAAAAAAAAATTATCAAACCCATACGTGTGGGGTATCTATGGATAGGACTTCAAAAATGATATTTAGGTTCCTAATATCATTTTTTTGTAAACAGAATAGTTTGCGCGAGAGACACTTCCAAAGTGAAAAAATGTGTCCCCCCCCCCTGTAACTTCTAAAATAACAGAATGAAAAATCTAAAAAAATATATATGATATACATTCAAACTTCCACCGAAAATTGGTTTGAACGAGATCTAGTAAGTAGTTTTTTTTAATACGTCATAAATGGTACGGAACCCTTCATGGGCGAGTCCGACTCGCACTTGGCCGCTTTTTTCATGGTTGAATTTTACATAAAACAAGATCTGGGTCTTTTATCTTTCTTTAGTTACGGCCGAAACTAGGACCAAAAACGATCTTTCCGTTTCGTCAAAAAAACATGTTTCGATCGGACACTACTATATTATTTACCTTTGTTTTAATATAAAAAATTTATACGCTCATTTTATTTTAAACAATTTAATTGATATTTTTTTATAAAACTGTGATCATTATTATACAAAATGTTGATTGTTATATTTTCATACTTAACTATAATGATTTATACGCATATTTTATTTTATTTTATACAGTTAATATTTATTTTGATAATTACTTCCAGATTGTATTGTTCCCAGTAACTTTGGAAAAATACCCGGTAGTATTGGGAATATTACCGGTAAGATTGGGAATTTATTCTATCAGAGAATCCTTGACTGTTTTATGAAATAATAGCATTATTATTTATTAAAGTATTTAACAAGAAAAAAACGTAAACATTCTAATTATTTTTTCAAACTTACTCAATCTTACCGATCACGGGTAATATTACTGGTAGCGTTACCCATCACTAGTTCTGCCTTATGAGATTCTGTGCCTTGCCTCTACCTTCCATAGTCCCGGCCTCTGTAGCAATGTACTATTTTACGAAGTTTCTAGTCGCTAGCTGAAAATTAAATTAAACGTATACAACAAAAAGGGTGTAATGAAAGTCAGTTGTAAATAAAACTCTATATTAATATAATATAATAATCCATTATTGTGTGAATATGTTGCACTCCCGGCTTAAGGCTTGAGCCGCTTGTAGTTGGCGAGGTGGCTGTTCAGATGTTGCGCCAGCTGGTCGGCGCGCGCGAACGACGCCTGCAACCAAAAACGCAATTTAAATAGTACATTGTTTATACAAAAAATTCAAACGACAAATAATAGTTATTTTATAATAATTTTTTGGACCCGGGTACGTCCTTAAACTACGTCCAAAAGAGAGGTATGGGCATTGTGAATGTCATCTCGCTTTGTGTGGTAGGGCACAGCCAGTGGATGTCATTCCAGATCTAGAGCAGAGCCCAACTGGAGAAGTACCTCCACCTTACAGAAAACAGCAGCCAAATAACACTAGAACCTACTCATAGTGTTGTGTTCCTGCCGGTGAGTAAGGTTGCCAGAGCTCAACGAGGGGGGCGGGGCGGGTTCGAGTTTCGGCAACGCGCATGTAACTCATCTGGAGTTGCAGGCGTACATAGGCTACGGAGGCTGCTTACCATCAGGCGGGCCGTATGCTTGTTTGCCACCGACGTAGTATAAAAAAAATAGACATATTTACTTAAATGTTCCCAATAGGGAGTATTACTGCAATGTTCTGCCGCCAGAGTGCAGCACTAGCACCTTTTATAATCCATAGAGTAACCTATACATACTGTGATACAACTGTTTTTTAATAAGTTTTCACAGATAATTTGGTTATCTGCCACTTCATCGCTCGAATATGCAAGAGAGATAGAGAGGTTAGATAACGAAATTTCGATTTTCTTGTTGAAAAGAAAACTTGAGTTCCGGTTACTCTAGTTACAATATTAGCGGAAAATCGTTGAGCATTAGACTTTTTGTTTACTGCGACATCTATTCTCGAGTAGTAGCGTACTGATGAGAGTTGCGCTACTTGACGCTAGACGTAGACTACGAAAATAATAGTATTTTTGGTAACAAAACCGTTGTATGGAGTGAGCACTCGTGGTCTTCTTAATTCTCTTTGGTAATACAAATTTATATATGCCTCCAACTCGGCCATCCTGACCGAGTCTGTGTCCACGTATCTCTCAACTTGCGAATGGAACAGAATTATTTAAATCAAAATCAAATGACGCATCTATACAGATGGCGCGCATGGTTGTGCGCATGCCTGGTGAGCGAGTGCGCGTGTGTGAAGCACTCGCCGCTCTGGTTGCAGCTATGAAACTCATCTTTACAAACAGTAATTTATATCGTTCCGAGTCGGCCGTCCTGACTAAGCGAGTGTTCCCGTGTTAGTTCTCACCTTCCAAACGACGCATCTATACAGTTGGCGCGCATGGTTGTGCGCATGCCTGGCCAACGAGTGCACATGCATGAAGCACTTGCCGCTCTGGGAAGTCATCTTTACAAACAGTAATTTATATCGTTCCGAGTCGGCCGTCCTGACTAAGCGAGTGTCAGGTCTCACCTTGCAGACGACGCACCGGTAGAGCTGGCGCGCGTGGTTGTGCGCGTGGCGGGGGAGCGAGTGTCCCCGCGTCAGGTCTCACCTTGCAGACGACGCACCGGTAGAGCTGGCGCGCGTGGTTGTGCGCGTGGCGGGGGAGCGAGTGTCCCCGCGTCAGGTCTCACCTTGCAGACGACGCACCGGTAGAGCTGGCGCGCGTGGTTGTGCGCGTGGCGGGGGAGCGAGTGTCCCCGCGTCAGGTCTCACCTTGCAGACGACGCACCGGTAGAGCTGGCGCGCGTGGTTGTGCGCGTGGCGGGGGAGCGAGTGTCCCCGCGTCAGGTCTCACCTTGCAGACGACGCACCGGTAGAGCTGGCGCGCGTGGTTGTGCGCGTGGCGGGGGAGCGAGTGTCCCCGCGTCAGGTCTCACCTTGCAGACGACGCACCGGTAGAGCTGGCGCGCGTGGTTGTGCGCGTGGCGGGGGAGCGAGTGTCCCCGCGTCAGGTCTCACCTTGCAGACGACGCACCGGTAGAGCTGGCGCGCGTGGTTGTGCGCGTGGCGGGGGAGCGAGTGTCCCCGCGTCAGGTCTCACCTTGCAGACGACGCACCGGTAGAGCTGGCGCGCGTGGTTGTGCGCGTGGCGGGGGAGCGAGTGTCCCCGCGTCAGGTCTCACCTTGCAGACGACGCACCGGTAGAGCTGGCGCGCGTGGTTGTGCGCGTGGCGGGGGAGCGAGTGTCCCCGCGTCAGGTCTCACCTTGCAGACGACGCACCGGTAGAGCTGGCGCGCGTGGTTGTGCGCGTGGCGGGGGAGCGAGTGTCCCCGCGTCAGGTCTCACCTTGCAGACGACGCACCGGTAGAGCTGGCGCGCGTGGTTGTGCGCGTGGCGGGGGAGCGAGTGTCCCCGCGTCAGGTCTCACCTTGCAGACGACGCACCGGTAGAGCTGGCGCGCGTGGTTGTGCGCGTGGCGGGGGAGCGAGTGTCCCCGCGTCAGGTCTCACCTTGCAGACGACGCACCGGTAGAGCTGGCGCGCGTGGTTGTGCGCGTGGCGGGGGAGCGAGTGTCCCCGCGTCAGGTCTCACCTTGCAGACGACGCACCGGTAGAGCTGGCGCGCGTGGTTGTGCGCGTGGCGGGGGAGCGAGTGTCCCCGCGTCAGGTCTCACCTTGCAGACGACGCACCGGTAGAGCTGGCGCGCGTGGTTGTGCGCGTGGCGGGGGAGCGAGTGTCCCCGCGTCAGGTCTCACCTTGCAGACGACGCACCGGTAGAGCTGGCGCGCGTGGTTGTGCGCGTGGCGGGGGAGCGAGTGTCCCCGCGTCAGGTCTCACCTTGCAGACGACGCACCGGTAGAGCTGGCGCGCGTGGTTGTGCGCGTGGCGGGGGAGCGAGTGTCCCCGCGTCAGGTCTCACCTTGCAGACGACGCACCGGTAGAGCTGGCGCGCGTGGTTGTGCGCGTGGCGGGTGAGCGAGTGCGCGTGCGTGAAGCGCTTGCCGCACTGGCTGCAGGCGTGCGCGCCGCCCGCGTCGGCGCGCGCGCAGGCCAGGCGGTGCCGCGCCAGCTGCTCGTAGCGCTGGAACGACGAGCCGCAGTCTGTGCAACGACCTGGAATACAATTTTCATATTATTGTATCATTAAAACAAATAGACATTATAGCTAAGGGTGGGAGGAAATATTTTATTACTCATAAGCCGGGAAATAACGAATTTACCAATAAAATCAGTTTATTTTACAGATCCATCAGGAAAATCTACAAGCCCCGAGAAGCTAGTTTTCCTTCGAAGATGTAAAATAAGCTGGTAAGTAAAAAGTAGACTATCCACGTTGTACTAGCTTGTCAGTAATGATGGATAGATATCTCTATAAGCTCGACTTGACATAGGACTTGGCATGATAGTACAGTCATTATATCCAAAAAACCGACCCTACCCGTGAATAATCAGTTCTTGGATTTCTTTTTCGTAGGTCCCTGGGGGGGGGTCACTGGGAATGTAAATTAAAAAAGTAGACTGAATCAGGCTCCTGTGTATATTCGCAAAACGGTGTTTCTTGAATAACTCGGCCATTTTTGATTTTACAGTAAAACCGTGAGGACAAAAATTGTAGGAAATTTGATTCTCTACAAATTTGGTCCCAAAATTTTTCTTCTAGGATCGATATTTTGGAAATTAAACCTGAAAAACGCGACAAATTCAAAATATTATCATTATCTCCTATGTTCCACGTTTTACGGCAAGAATGAAGAGAAACAAAGTTGTAGAGAATCAAATTCTGAATAATTTTGGTTCCCACCTTTTTGCCCCCAAAATTGATATTTTGGAAATTAAACCTGAAAAACGCGACAAATTCAAAATATTATTACCAGCTCTGTCGTCGGCGGAGTGCGTGGCAGCGTGGTGCGCCAGCTCCGCGTCATCCTCGAAGCACTTGCGGCACACCTCGCAGCGCACCGTCATGGCGCCGCGGTGCGCGCTCGCTCTGGAAATACATGATGGTATTAAAAGTTTATCCACCAATGGGGTAGGCCGGTCGAAGTATTTTACAGATGGCGCAAGCGTAGGGTTTCTTGTCAATTCCTAGAATTGGATACTTAACTCATGTTGGATATTATAACAAAATTTAGCTAAATGGATTGAAAATGAGCCATCTATTATAAAAAAGTTGAATTTAAAAAGACATTGAGATTATAAAAATATACAAGGCTAAAGGCTCAAAAATACTTTTTTTTATAACTTCCAAAAAGAAAATGGTACCTTTCGATTCCTAACATTTTGTTGAAAAATTAATTGTAAAACAACTATATCCATAAACGCAATATTTCAGGGTCAAAATAGCAGTTTTCAAAGTACCTCCACCTTACAGAAAACCGCAGCCAAATAACACTTGACCCTACTCATAGTGTTGTGTTCCTGCCGGTGAGTAAGGTTGCCAGAGCTCAACGAGGGGGGTGGGGTTAGGGTCGGCAACGCGCATGTGACTCCTCTGGAGTTGCAGGTGTACATAGGCTACGGAGACTGCTTACCATCAGGCAGGCCGTATGCTTGTTTGCCACCGACGTAGTATTAAAAAAAAAATGTTCTATACATTTAGGACAAACTCGCGGCGTGGTCCTACAACTTGTAGCAGCGCGTGGTCCGCCTGGTTGCTGGTGGGTATAAGTTACAGAGTGCTCACTTGTGGTCCCACAGCTTCTCGCGGCGGTTGAAGGTCATGTCGCAGCAGTCGCACTCGTAGCGGTCGGAGCTGCGCGTGCGCTGCCGCGAGCCGCCGCCGCCGCCGCCGCCGCGGGCTTGGTGAGAACGCCGGTGAATCCTGCAATAATCGTATTTTATTAGCATTGCTCCCTGGCGCCAATGACCTTTTTTTTGCTTTTGTTTTATGTTTTTTGCAGCTTATCATATTAACAGCAACGGCTTTAAGCAATATATCCTATATTTACTTCAAAGTTTATTGTCTTGGAGATATTTTGCATCAAAGATGAACAATTTTAGGCCAAAAAACTGGTTTTCTGGTCATCACTTTTGTGTTAATTAATATAAAATTAAAATATCTGACCAGTTTTTAGAGACGTCGAAGACGAGCTCAAATACGTAGAATTCTTATATGTAAGACCCTTCACGGCAATAGAGTAACGAAAAAAGTGTTTTATTAGACGATGTTTAAACACAATATGAAAAAGTATTGATTTCTTTCAAAATCCAGCAGACCAGGATGGAGATAAAATATAAAAGAACCGATAGCCGTTTATCTTAAAATTCTATCTGTAGTGCAGATGTAGGAGTAACGACTCAAAACATATCAAAAATCGATGAAAACCGCGGGGAGCCCCTTAAGGTGGTTCGACTAGGTTACCCAAAGCTTAAACCTCACTAGATGGCGCCACAATTGCAAATTTTGAGTTTTAATTTTTTTGTGAAGTAGTCTTTGGTATTTCTATACTGTAAATTATGTTTAGCGCACTCTTTAAATAAATATTGAACTATTAAAACAAACAATGAACACTTCATTGTACAAAAACTACCCCTTAATGTCGACAGAATGTTTCTTGACTCTATTTCTAACTATCACTCACACATTCAAACAGTCGTACTGGGATCCTTGTAGTAGACAATTTGGCACAGCGTGAGTAGGCTTCAATAGCGTTGCGGTATGTACGTGGAAATACATGCAAGAGGATGTGGGTTCGAGACTCATTAATTTTTTTCTGGTTATCAGTATTATCAAGTACCTATTATTAATAAATTATTTTATGAGAAATATGAGCGTTTTTCCATAAAAATATTAAAAATCTGATTCTCACACATCATGATATTTTTGGGTTCTTCCAACTCAGAATCACTAGCATAATCAATCCTCGTGCTATAAAAACCCGAAAATTTGTATTGAAATTTTAGTTTTACACTGAAATTTCTTTCACACTAAAATGTGACGTAATGGTATGGATATTTTAGGATATCTTTTTTTAATGCTAGGGTGGAGAAGATTCTAAGTAGAATGAACCTAAGAGGGTCCAAATTTGTAAGCCAGATTTTCCGGTATTTTTTTCAAAAAAAAAACGCTGTTTTCCCTTACTGCCCAGCCTTTAAAAAAGTAGGTACTATTTTACAGTAGAATTAAAACCTTTTTTTACGATACATTTAATTAAATTACACTGAGTTACAAAATTGCATGGCCTTCTATTTATAACCATTATAAAAAGAAATGAGATATTTACCATGTTTGTTTATATTATTGATTTCCCGATATTTTGACACAACTAGAAGTTTCACACAATGCCTAGGGATAGAAAATTATTTATTTATTTTATTCATTGTCAATTTCATTCAACGGATCACATCATATCCAATTTATGTGTTTAGGTATGTATTGCATTGTTTTCTACCTAGTTGGTTATTAAATTCTGTTACTGCAATAATCTTTATCTACATAAAATATACCAACGAAAGTTTAATAAAGTATATATTATAAAATAATAAGTAAAATGAAGTACACAAAATCAGGAATCACATATGACAATATCATTCAAAATCGCCTCCTCTGGCTTTGACACAGGCCCTGAAACGACGAGGCCAGTCATCAATAGCGGCACGCACGATTGTCATGTCTAATTCCGTCACTGTCTTAACTATGGCCCGCTTGAGGGAGTTAAGATTTGTGTGGGGTTTAGCACAGGCTTTCTCCTCAATAACCTGCTATATGGCATAATCCAGGGGGTTAAGGTCCGGGCTGGAGGAAGGCCAGTCTTCGTGGGCAATAAAGTCAATTTTGTTCCTTCGAAACCAGGCTTGAGTTGTTTTTGCCTTATGTGCAGGAGCTGAGTCTTGTTCAAAGATCCATGGCTGGTTTTGAAATAGGGTGTGGCTTAAGGGCTTCACTATTGGTTCGAGAACGGTTTCCAGTTTCCGGTTTTCACACCTTTTTCACAGAAATGAATCTGTGTTAGCCCTGAGTATGACACACCCAAAATTATGTTTGGCGGGTGCCCACATTTGTGCAACGCAATAGGGTTGTTTCCATCTACAAATCTTAGGGCATAATTGTATCCCAATAATTTATTTTGGATTATAAGAACACGTTAAACTACTTTTAGGGGACCTGTAATGACCATATTTTTGTAAATATTGAATTTAAAATATCTTTTGGCACACGTCACGTGACCAAACTCGAAACGTCATTGAAGATTCTGATGACGTCACAACTCTCGGATTGACACTGTTGACAGTTAGGCGATTAACAACAAATGACAAATATCAGTTGACAGTTCGTATCTTCTACGTGTGTATGTAGTTATGTGTCAAACCATAAACTGTGACGTCACACAATTTTCAAAGAGCGTTTAGGGCGCGAAAGCATCTGTCAAAATATATTTTGTTAATTTAACATATTTAAAGCCGTTTTTAGTATAAAAGCTGAATTTTAAGGCAACTTTTAGTTAATATAGAAAGTAATACAAGCGTTTCAAAAAATTGGAATACTATTCTCTTTTAGGCCCCAATTCATTATAGATACGACGAGATAAGCGTTATGTGTGGTATATAATTATAGCTCGAAAATCCACCACATTATGCCATTTTTGATTTTTTCGGTAGCATTTGTTTTAACGGGAATAAAGAGGTTGCAAATCGAGTAACAGAACTTCAGAACTGATATCATTTGATATTTACCAGTCGCTTTTCGGTGAAGGAAAACATCGTGAGGAAACTGGACTAATCCCAACAAGGCTTAGTTTTACCCTCTGGGTTGGAAGGTCAGATGGCAGTGGCTTTCGTAAAAACTAGTGCCTACGCCAAATCTTGGGATTAGTTGTCAAAGCGGACCCCAGGCTCCATTGAGCCGTGGCAATATGCTGGGACAACGCTAGGAAGAAAGAAAGAAATCGAGTAACAGAACTTAGTAACCAACTAGGTATAATAGTTATGATGTAAATGTCCATATCATGTTGGAGTCATATATTAGCCAACTAATTATTCAAGATCAATACACTTAGCTCCCTTAGGTATTCGCCTAAGTACAATCTCGGGCAAAATTGAGTTTTATAAAAATGAACTAGTTTCTAGGTCATATTTTCTATGAATTGGTCATTTTTGTAGACTCCAATTACAGTTACACTTTTCCTGGTTTTTCGCGGACCAGAATATCGATGATTTTTGTAACTTGATTAAGACGTCGCTATCATTTTCAATCCAAAAACACATAAAATCACAATTCAGAACATGCGGCAGCGTTGTTTTCTATCAAGTACGTCAAGCACCAGGGCGGCTACCGGGAAAATCGAAATTCGTCAATTTCGGGCATTTTTTCTGTCACTCTAATTACGTCTTAGTGAGAGTAAAAGAGAAAGATCCCCGCAATTTGCGAATTTAGGTTTTCGCGGTAGGCCCCCAGGTCCTGTCAAGTTTCAGCAGTGTTGCCAGGCGAGCGGAAGAGAATTATCGTACTTGAGTGTCAATATTATTGTACCGTTGAAAAAAATATCGTACGCCAATCAAAAAGGCAGCCCCTAAAAATGTCTAGCAAAATAAGCTTAAATTTCGAATTAATAATAAAAAAAATACAATTTTCGTCTAAATTGCGCAAAAAATCTGTTTATGTTTGTGTATTTTTGGGATAGACTCAAACGGTATACAGGAAATTGAGACATTTTAAACTTTAAACTTACACCAAGGAGCCGAACACCCAAAATATACTAATTTTAGCCTATTTCTGAGAGAAAGTGTCATATTTTGCTTCAAATTACTAGACTTTTAAGGTGGCATCATCCAAGGGCTGAAATTATAGTACTTTAGTGTACGATAATGCTCTTTGGAACATTATGTCATACCGGGGCCCAAATTATCGTACATGTACGACAATTATCGTACGCCTGGTCACACTGAGTGTCAGTGTCGACAGAGTCAGCTAAAAACGCGTCAAACATCGCAACGTCGCGCCGATGGCCGTCCGAAGCATGGAGTGGCAACGCCGCAATGCATTTGTACACGACATTTGTAACACACACATGAGTAAAATTTATAAAAATATAACGTTGATTATTGCATGATTTCTGTATGAAACAAAGTTTTTCTATTAATTTAGCGCAAATGAATATTCGAAAGTAGATAGATGCGCAACTATTTATGTAATAATATTGTGTAATTAATTAATAAATAGCGATTGTTTTTTGTATGAAAATCGAACCACCTTAAACATAACCATGCAGAGGGCCTGTCGCCAAAATCGAAATATCGAATCGTTGTTTGTCTCTATCGCTCTTGCATATTCAAGCGACAAAGACGCAGAAATTACATTAATACGCGCTGATAATTTTCAGACTCGCTGATCTGATCCTGCCGCGGCGGGATCGGAACAGCCGCGTTCCGTTCCGGATCCGGACGAGACAGCGTCCTAGTAAGTATACGCGGTAATATTACGAAAATTGGCTTGATTATAGCCTTTATCTTCAATACTACTAATGTTACATTTATGAATCGACACACTTTAACGTAAGCCGTGTAAAGTATCACTTTTTGCAGATGTGTGTGTGTAAATAACTTAACATAGTTCAGCGAAAAGCAATACACAGCAAAATCATATTCGAAAACTTCTTCTTGGCAAAATTTTGGCACACTTCAACGTGACTCTCGTACCCCCTGGAGTGGTAGGCCGTCGGCTCCCAACCGATTACCTCACTTAAATTTCAAATTTGATTAATTGAAATAAGAGGTAGAGTACCACTTCTTGAAGAGGTAGAGTACCACTTCTTGCAGATGTGGCACTGGAAGCTCTTGTCCAGCGACCCGTTTTCCGACTAGCTGATCTCTTCCTTCGTAACCGAACGCGACTGTTGTCCGTTCCGGATCCGACTCGGACGGGATCGCGCCCGAGTATCACCACGCGGTGATAATGATGACAATAATGGTCAGTATTATGGCGCTGATGAACACACGTTATCTTATGGAATGCCGCACATTAATTCTAGCGGCAGCCGTTTGAACTAATTTTACTCAATAAGATTTTACGTAGAAAAACCCACATAAAGAGGGCAGCACCATGCACCTATACTTGGCGCAAAACTAAGTGGCGAGTCAGGTCATAATGCCATCTCTTTCACTCTTGGTTGGTCTTAACAAGGGTAAAGGAGAAAGCATTATGATCTCAGTAGCCAGTTAGTTTTGCGGCAAGCATAGCGAATATTTCAATATTTGCTTATAAGAAGTAACTCACTTCAGCGTAACTCTCGTGGAGTACCACTTCTTGCAGATGTGGCACTGGAAGCTCTTGTCCGGCGACTCGTTCTCGGACTAGCTGATCTCTTCCTTCAGATCCGAACCCGACTGTTGTCCGTTCCGGATCCGACTCTGATCCGGACGGGATCGCGCCCGAGTATCACCATGCGGTGATAAAATTGACAATAATGGCCATTATTATGTGACATGAAGTGGCGCTGATTATCACAAACACACGCTGTCTTATGGAATGCCGCACATTAATGCTAGCGGCAGCCGTTTGAACTAATTTTACTCCATAAGATTTAACGTAGAAAAAAAAAAAAACACATAAGGAGAGCAGTTACTGGTACTGTACCAGTTGTGCACCTAGCGAATATTGCAATATTTGCTTATAAGAATGTACTCACTTCAGCGTAACCCTCGTGGAGTACCACTTCTTGCAGATGTGGCACTGGAAGCTCTTGTCCGGCGACTCGTTCTCGGACTCACTGATCTCGTCCTGCCGCGGCGGGATCGGCACGGCGGCCGCGTTCCGTTCCGGATCCGACTCGGATCCGGACGAGACGGCGCCGGAGTACGACCACGCGCCGAAAGATCTGAGGAAGAGGTTTAAAATTAAACATTTTTCATTAAACCGAAATTCTCAAAAAATACGTAGACTAGGCGCTAGATGCTGGACGAACTGCCTGGCTCACCTGTCATCCTCGGCAGGCTGGAGTGGGTTGGCGTCGGTTCTCTTCTCCGGCTCGGACTCGCTGTCAGAACTGTCTGAAGAGCTGGACGATGAGCTGGACGACGAGCTGGACCCGCTGGACGAACTGCCTGCAATGTTATTGAGAATTAGTACAATGTCACAACTTCCCAGGAGCACTCGGGTACGTGAGGTCGCTAGTCCCCAACAGCAATTATTTATTATTATTATTTCAGTTTTTAAATCGGTCTCCTCTGACTTCAAGTATCTCGGTTCGCTCGTGCAGTGCGATGGCGATATTGACCGTGACGTGAAAAACCGGATTAGCACAGGATGGATGAAATGGCGACAGGTCTCGGGAACAATTTGTGACGCCCGGATGCCCCTCTGACTGAAGGGTCTCTCTCTTCTTCCTCGCGTTGTCCCGGCATTTTGCCACGGCTCAAGGGAGCCTGGGGTCCGCTTGACAACTAATCCCAAGATTTGGCGTAGGCACTAGTTTTTACGAAAGCGACTGCCATCTGACCTCCCAACCCAGAGGGTAAACTAGGCCTTGTTGGGATTAGTCCGGTTTCCTCACGATGTTTTCCTTCACCGAAAAGCGACTGGTAAATATCAAATAATATTTCGTACATAAGTTCCGAAAAACTCATTGGTACGAGCCGGGTTTGAACCCGCGACCTCCGGATTGCAAGTCGCACGCTCTTACCGCTAGGCCACCAGCGCTTTTTTCCCTCCCCCTCTGACTGAAGGGTAAAATTTATAAAGCCATCATAAGACCTGCGGTCATGTATGGATCAGAGTGTTGGGCCCTAAAAGTGACGGATGAAAAGAGATTGCATGTAGCGGAAATGAGAATGTTAAGATGGATGTGTGGTGTGACAAGAATGGATAGGATAAGGAATGAGTATATAAGAGGAAGCCTGAAAGTTGCACCCATAATAGAAAAAGTAAGAGCGAATCGCCTAGCGTGGTATGGGCATGTGATGCGGAGGGATGAAAGTCATGTGACGAGAAAGGTATTACGAATGAATGTGGAGGGATGGAACGGGAGAGGAAAACCTAGGAAAAGGTGGATGGATTGTGTGAGAGATGTCAGAGATGACATGAAACGAACGCGAGTGAACGATGAGAACGGGTGTCAGAAAGATATGGAAGAAAAAGACATGCTGCGCCGACCCCAAATGAATGGGATAAGGGCAAGCGAATGATGATTTCAATTTTTAAATCCTTAGATATAAATAAATAAATGGTCGTACCAGAACCTGAACTGCTGCTGTCAGAGTCAGATCCCGAGCTGTCTTCGAGTTTCTCCACTCTGTCTGACTCCTTCACCGAGGCCCGACCTGAAAACATATTTACAACAATTATAAAGTATAATTAAGCCAACCTACGATTCTAGCGTAGTGGGTAGTGAAGTTCTGGGTTCTAATCCCGGTAAGGGCACTTATTTGTGTGATGAGCACAGATATTTGTTCCAGAGTCATGGGTGGTTCTACGTATTTAAGTATTTATATGTTATACACCGTGGGCTGATAAAACCCTGAAAGTGAAGAAATTTTAAGACTATCGCATTTGGAGACTAAAATGTGATACAAAGTTTCCTGAAATCGGTCTTGTTTTAGAGATAATGACAATTTTTGTAGAAAATTGTTTCTGTAATAACTTAGTGAAAAACGCATTTTTGGCTGCGACGCTGCCACTATGTGACTTGGTTTAGATATACCTGTTGGCAGACATAAAAGTTTTATAAGAAACTCACAATTTTTAGTCTAAATAAAAAAAAACTTTAGTTATTCGTTGTAACTAATTAGTTTTTTTTTCGACAAGATGTAAGAAGAAATAACGTGTCGTATGAAGAAAAAGCAAAAAAAAATTTTTGTCTGATAAAAAAAACATTTTTGCCGAATTTTCCCAAAACTTATATAAAATTTTTTGCTCCTCATGACCTCAGGAATGCGTGGTTAAAATCTGTCGGGTTTTACCAGCCCACGGTGTATATGTCGCAGTCGGGTCGTAAAATCCACCGTATTACGGCTAGCCGTTATCAAAACCAGGGCCGTTTTGAGATGCGGCGGACCAACGATTAGCCGGATTGAATGCGGCTGTATGAAAATCCGCCGGAATGTATTCGGCGCCAAACGTTTTTCAACACGGCTAGCCGTAATGTTACAGAATCACACACACAATGACTACACAGAATGTGTATGAGAATCGGGTGAGAATTGTGACCTGCAGACGAGGACATCCGGACATACGAGAGTAGTTTGCCCGAGACAAAAAGGAGACCTTCGCTAGTGCTTTAGTCAACAAGGTTTACCTTCAGAACTCCTCACAGAAAGCACTTCGTCGTCGTCTCTCGGCCGCTCGTCTGGCTTCTTGAAATTGGCCGCGAGCAAATGTGCTTCGTACAAGTCATCCTGTGGAAAATACTGTATTTTACTTTTCTACAACCATCTACCTTCCCTAAGATACCTTCGAGCAACGCCGGAAAGGTAGACGGCATTCATACTATTTCCCCTCTGCCGACGCATAGGTACAACTGTACATATGGCGGTGCATGTTGTGACTCGTCCGTACACAAAAAGAGATCGAGGTGTGCAAGATTTGTCTTTGACGTGTGTCATTATCTATGTATTTGTGTCGTCATTACAGATTGGATTTTGTATGTAGTGAGTGAGAAGTGCGACTGTGTGCACGTTTCCCCCCGCAAAAAATGGTAGAATGATTTGTTCGGTAAGATATCGCTTAAGCTCCTCCCTTCTGACGTGTCGGAAGCCGGTGTTGCTCGAAGTAAGATACATTTAAATCAATACCGTATTTAAATAGCTTCCTTCCAATAAAGTGTTTTCATCTATAGTTTTTTTGAACGAACTCCGTAACGGCCCAACTGATCACACTCAACATAATTTTCGTGGAAAGTATTTATTAACTTTGTTTGTTTGTATTGTGTGAATGTAAATACGCATGCATACGCTCACCCGTACAATGTTAACTTATTTACTCCTAATTCTCATGTAAGTCCCTAGACCCTACTCATAGTGTTGTGTTCCTGCCGGTGAGTAAGGTTGCAGAGCTCAACGAGGGGTGGGAGGGTGTTAGGGTCGGCAACGCGCATGTAACTCCTCTGGAGTTGCAGGCGTACATAGGCTACGGATACTGCTTACCATCAGGCAGGCCGTATGCTTGTTTGCCACCGACGTAGTATAAAATAAGTGAATTGTAAAAAATTCTTATGAGAAATAAAATTCTTTAAACCGAACTTTATCTAGATTTTTTCCCAATTTTTTGCTCGCCCGGTTCAAAAGTTAGAGGGGTATGAGGAGGGGGGAGACAATAGTTTTGACTTTCGAAGCGATTGTTTCTAAAAGTATTTACCTTATCAAAAAATGTTCTTAGCAATCTTAAGGTTATTTTTAAAGATCTATTTAATGATATGCTATGATGATTTTATTGAAAAAAAAAAAAAAATTCTTTTCGATGTTTAGTTACAGTGCCCCTCTTGAAAAATATTTTTATAAATTTTTACTTTTAAACTAATTAGCGGTTCACAAAATACACCTACGTTCCAATTGTTGTTAAAATATATAGTATAGTTTCGGAGTAAAATGGCTATGCATACGGACAAACAGACGGACATAACGAAACTATAAGGGTTCCGTTTTTGCCATTTCGGCTACGGAACCCTAAAAATTAGCAATATTATGTTCGAGGGAACTCGTCGATTACTTTTCTTATTTAATTAAACATACAAAATAATATAATTCAAACCCATGATATCGGCGTTCTCGGGCACGCGCATCCTTCTCGCTCACGTTTACGTCGTTTACGCTAAGTGGGAGTGAGAGGACTCGAACCTACTGGCCTTAAATGAAATATACATACCTTATCTATGTTAGCGTATTTCTCGTGTATATGTCGGAGTGCGCGGAGATTCTCGTCCAGACTCAGAGAATCTGAGGCTTGGCTCGGGGACCCTGCACAACAAAAATGGCTCATATGAAATAACCCGAGAATGGTGATCGAATACGAATATTAGTTTCAGATTAAACATTTTATATTATCGCGAGAAGTAGTATCGTAAATGTGGGTGTTATGGCTCAGTTTCATTGGTCGATATAAAGCAAAGACTCCCCGCAGGCGGTATAAAGACTAGTAAAACTCATAAGTAGATACTTCGGTCGATATACAGCATGCGGGTGACTCCCCGCAGGCGGTAAGGTGGTATAACGACTAGTGAAACTCATATCTCAATAGTTCGGTCTATATACAGCATGCGGGTGACTCCCCGCAGGCGGTAAGGTGGTATAACGACTAGTGAAACTCATATCTCGATAGTTTGGTCGATATACAGCATGCGGGTGACTCCCCGTTATCCAATTCTTTCTCAATTACTCAAAAGTTAACTGGAAGAGAACCCGGAAAAGGATAAGTTCGCCTTTGTACAAATGATGTGTGTTTTTTCCTGCTTTATGTTTCGTTTTGTACAATAATGTGTTTTACTACTACTACTACTATTGGTGGTAACTTTTTTCCTTCAAAATTAAATCTGAGCATAGATAAATAAGAAGTAATAGAGTGCTCACTCCATACATCAGTTTTGGTACCAAAATGCTTATTATTTTCGCAGTCGACATCTAGCATCGAGTAGCGGAACTCTCAGTACTGCTACTCGATAATAGATATCGCGGCAAACAAAAAGGGTAATGCTCAACGATTTTCAGCTAATATAACCAGAGTAAGCGTAGGAGTTGAAAATAGTTCCGGTTACTCTGGTTATAATATTAGCGGAAAATCGTCGAAATTCCCTGTCCCTCATTTTGATTGAAATTTCTGTTTTCCGATGTCAATTGATTCACGTACTTTCCTGCGTAAAGACGTGCCGTTGAGAGGACTTTGGGATTGTGGAGCTCAATCCAGTGGTTCGGTCCCGACTGTCGCAAATGTTCGGCTAAGTTTACGCGATTAAGTCTGTAATTTATTTGGATGTGTCTTTTAGCATTGCGTATAAGACTTAACACTTGTACAGACCGGGCTATCAAAATCACTGCCAACATAACTTGGTGTGACTAGTTGTCTTGTAGAGACTCCAGGATTACCTGCACTTTATGTGAATAATATTTATTTATTTAAACTTTATTGCACAATATAACAAATAAAGTACAAATGGCAACTTAATGCCTAAAGGCATTCTCTACCAGTCAACCATCAGGCTAAACAGAAACAGTAGTACGTGTAGGCA
Organism: Cydia pomonella; assembly: GCF_033807575.1. NCBI lineage: Eukaryota > Metazoa > Arthropoda > Insecta > Lepidoptera > Tortricidae > Cydia > Cydia pomonella. Next base: position 4,834,166 of record NC_084729.1, read on the forward strand.
TTAAACAAAAAAAAAACAGAATAATTAACTTAAAACGAGCAAAATAGCGATAAATAATATATACTAACGATTATAAACTTACTTAAATATACTATAATTAAATATACATAAGGCCTAGTTTACCCTCTGGGTTGGAAGGTCAGATGGCAGTCGCTTTCGTAAAAACTAGTGCCTACGCCAAATCTTGGGATTAGTTGTCAAGCGGACCCCAGGCTCCCATGAGCTGTGGCAAAATGCCGGGACAACGCGAGGAAGAAGAATTAAATATACATACTTAACCTCGTAAGGCCCAAGGTCCTACCTATAGGACTTATTCAGTTCGATGAAATTTAAATCATATTCAATTAGGACAGAGTTGCATTTGTTTTGTTTCGTGCAATTTTCAAACAAAATAAAATCTACTGTATTCCGTGCACTATAGGTTCAAATTCCAGTGGCAAATTTTGGATTTTTCATTTCTATGGCTGGGCCTTAAGAGGATATATATTAATTTAGGTACCCAGTGCAAAAAATACTATGACTACGAAGGACAATCAACCAGAGAGCTTGTCGAAAAAGTGCTTGCGTAACATGCGCTTAAACGAGAGCTTGGTTTGAGCCTGTCTGATGTTGAGTGGGAGATCATTCCAAAGCCGGATCGCCTGAACGGTGAAGGAGTTAGAGAATAATAATCCCTCCTCATACCTAGGTCCGGTTCGTCGTCACTGTCCAAAGTGATAGGCTCATTGTTATCAGGCATCAGGTTACTCCGCACACGGATCTCTGAAAACGAACATGTTTGTTAACAGCCATAGATTTCTGTGTGGGCAACGCGCATGTGATACCTCTGGGAGCTGCCCTCGCTATGCCTTCACACAGGGTCTCTATTGTTTCCCATAAAGTTTTAAGTCTCAAGTAAGTTTTAAGTTTTGACGACCAGTTTGGCCCAGTGGATAGTGACCCTGCCTACGAAGCCGATGGTTCCGGGTTCAAATCCTGGTAAGGGCATTTATTCGTGTGATGAGCATGGATATTTGTTCCTGAGTCATGGGTGTTTTCTATGTATTTAAGTATTTATAAATATTTATATATATCTTTGCCTAAGTACCCTCAAAACAAGCCTTATTGAGCTTACTGTGGGACTTGGTCAATTTGTGTAATAATGTTCTATAATATTTATTATTATTTATAATGTATGGTTTGTCCGCATTTTTGTTAGTCATAATTTGGTTTTTCTCAGAAACTCGTAACTTTTCAGGATTGTCATAAAACAAACCTATCCTAACCTATCTATAGGATAACCTTACGAAAATCCTGAAAAGTTAACGGTTTCAGAATTATGACTAATGATAATCTGACAGTCATTACATTATGACTTACAATAGTTATGTCAAACAAAGGGATCCGCTTTACACAATTACAATACAGTATTAAATAATGAAAGGCTAATTAAAGTACGAGTGTGGGTTATGAAACGAGGTGAAAGCGAGTTTTATAATCCCACGAATGTTTTAATACCAAATTATGTTTAGTTACATAGACTGCTTTATCAACACGATTTTTTTTTACTACATCGGTGGCAAACATGCATACGGGCAGATGGTAAGCAGTCTCCGTAGTTTATGGACGCCTGCAACTCCAGAGTTGTCATATGCGCGTTGTTGCCCTACCACTCCGCACCCTCGTTGAGCTCTGGAAACCTTGCTCACCGGCAGGAACGCAACATAGTTTATGCCAGTTGCCATAGCTCAACGAAGGTACGGAGTGTTAAGAGTCGGCAACGCGCATGAAATACCTCTAGTTGCAGGCGTCCATAGGCTACGGTGACTGCTTGCCATCAGCCGGGCCGTATGCTTGTTTGCCACCGAAATAGTAAAGCCGGCCGTAATTTGCGATTTTTTAATGCCTTATAGAGGGCCGATATGTAAAAAGATAATACATAATGGATGTGACATGACTTGTTTATATGGGTTATTACCACTAGTTACCACCAAGTTGTTACCAGTGGTAACTACTGGCATTTTTTCCCACTTTTTACCATTCGTACCAACTTGGTTTGGTGGTAACTACTGGGATTTTTTTTCACACTTTTTACCATTGGTACGAATTCGATTTGGTGATTTTTTTCACATTTTTTACCACTGGTACCAACTCGGTTTGGTGGTAACTACTGAGAATATTTTTTTGACTTTTTACCATTGGTACCAACTCGGTTTGGTGTTTTTTTCACACTTTTTACCACTGGTACCGACTCTGTTTGGTGGTAACTACTGGGATTTTTATTGGGCATCTACCGTTTTAATTTGGTCGATCGTACTCACTGGGTTGCTGTGGTTTATGGTTGTTGGCATCCTTTCGCGGGCGCCCGCGTTTGCCCTTCACGCGCTCCGTGACTGGCGGCTGTTGGCAAAAATTTCAATAAACATTAGGTTAATAGGCTTAGTGTTTGTTAATAGTCTAGTCGTTTGAGTCCTGTGCTTAAAGACTACTCAGTTTTTCAGACTCTAGATCATTAAGTCGAAACTCGAGTCGTTATTGAGGCTTTTGTTAAGCCATGATATCTTTAACCTTTTGACCGCCAAAGACGTCATATGACGCGCGCGGCTACAGCCCAATATCAACCTTCATGCGTACCGACAAGGTTCACGATTACGCGCCGCGTACGATACGCGTGGCGTTCAAAAGGTTAAAGGGCTAAAGATACTCGTAACTCACAAATTATGTACTTCTTTACACCAAGCTAACCCTCATTTTCTTTTCTGGATATTGCATTGTAACACCCGTGATACATGGAACAGTAAAAATTCTAGCAGGTTCACTTCATTACCTCACGAATTAGTTTTGCTATAATTATGTCGAGCCACCCTTCTTTGAGTGATGACTTGCGGCTCCGAAACGTGGTCTTTCACTATCGGCCTCATCTCAAAACTAAGTCGCTCAACGAGAGGGCTATGCTCGGAGTTTCTCTACGCGATCGAATCAGAAATGAGGAGATCCGTAGACGAACTAAAGTCACCGACATAGCCCACCGGATTACCAAGCTGAAGTGGCAATGGGCAGGCCACATTGCACGCAGAGAAGATGGCCGATGGGGTCGAAAAGTGCTCGAGTGGAGACCACGGACTAGCAAGGGCAGCGTGGGACGACCACCCACAAGATGGACAGACGAGCTTATTAAGGTCGCCGGAAGACGCTGGACGTTTTAGGACCCGGGTATGTCCTTAAACTACGTCCAAAAGAGAGGTTGTAACGTTATACGTTACATGAAAGTACTATTATTTAAATAAACTACATAAATAAATGAAAATACCACTTAAAACTAATTTTACAAACTAATGTTTTCAATTTTAAACATAAAATTGCAACAAGTATTCGTCGGCGCCGTTTTAGCGCTCTTCGAAAGATTTCGTAAGCAACATTTTAGCGCTCACGGTAACGAGTTCTTTTGTTTGTCGAATATACTTATCGGGAGTTGCATTAGCGGATCGCTCCCACGATTCCCGAACTGCACTCGAGATAGAACACACGTCACACGGATCATCGGTCTCTGATACGTACCTATTTTGGAAAATGTAACCGATTTGATATAATTAATATTCGTGTTGTCATCTCTTAACGTTCCTCAAAGTGTTTAGCGTCGTAAATACGTTAAATGTTATAACGTGTGTGTGAATAAACCCCAAATTGGGTAAGTGGTAAATTTATTAACGCAAATGTAGTTCTACTTGCTAAATAGATATTAAGATAATTCTAGTGTTTTTACTTTGCATCATCAAATCATTTCACGTTAAATTCATTAGTTTAAATATGATTTTGCCCGATCATGCTGCTGTAACGGTATTGCATCAGAATTTATTTCCACCCTCATTTTAAAATTCTAAATCCTTGCATCATCTTTACAAATTGTAATCTCCGACTCTGATTGTGAACATCCACGGCATCACTGCTACATTTTAGGTGCTTTCTTTTCCTGCCGTTTGCCGGGGATGCTCACAAATTACGTTGCCGGACTTTTTCCTTATACATTTGGATGACGCGTTCCAGGGTCCAACGTTCGGGCTGCTATTTTGGGTGGAGGATCCACCGCAGCCACACATACCACCAACGCTACTCTCGCCAGTAGAAGGGCCAGCACTACATCAAGCCCCGGGCAGCCAAGTACAGTCGTCCACAATTGCGGCGCCCGCGTACACCACCGACGGCACAACCCAGGCGAGAGTACCTAACCGCAAAATGGATAGGATCTTTGTGTGAATTTATTAAAAAAACCTGCGACCCATATTTTTTGTTAAGTGGCCCGCGTATTTCGGATCATTGTTTTTTTTATTTTATTTTAAATTAAATGTTGTTTATTTTGCACGAATCTAGTTTATTCATTTTTCTCTTTTAGTTAATAAACTAGACAGTAACCGTGACAAGGTATGGGCAATGTGAATGTCATCTCGCCTTGTGTGGTAGGGCACAGCACAGCAGATGTCATTCCAGATCTAGAGCAGAGCCCAACTGGGGAAGTACCTCCACCTTACAGAAAACCGCAGCCAAATAACACTAGACCCTACTCATAGTGTTGTGTTCCTGCCGGTGAGTAAGGTTGCCAGAGCTCAATGAGGGGGGGGGGGGGGGGGGGCCGGGTTTAGGGTCAGCAACGCGCATGTAACTCCTCTGGAGTTGCAGGTGTACATAGGCTACGGAGACTGCTTACCATCAGGCAGGCCGTATGCTTGTTTGCCACCGACGTAGTATTAAAAAAAAGTGGGTCGCCTCCAACCGCTACATGTGGAGGTCCAAGGGGGAGGCCTATGTTCAGTAGTGGACGTCTTATGGCTGAGATGATGATGACCCTTCTTTATTACAGCAAATAATAATGCCCACAAGTGTCACTGTAAATTAATTAGTAATCATCTACATTACGCCGCAGAAACAAAGATGTCGTTTCTTACTCTAAGTTTTGCACTTATTTCTTAGATTCGTAAATATTTTTGGCATGTAACTAAACCAAACCGGTAACCCGGTAATTTATAATTGCGTAATTTACATTTCTATGTAATAGTTTTCTTAGTAATGTAGGAAACTTTAGGCCTATTTTTAGTTCATTTACTTTAGATATATTTGTAAAAGGCTGTTTGTATTTGTGTCTTTCTTTTTGTTTACTTTTACTCCTGTTTAGTTTATAGTCAATTTTAAAGTTTTTTTTTTCATTGTATTTAAATAATTATTTATGTATCTTCTTCTTCTTTAAGTGCCTTCTCCATCCCGGAGGTTGGCGACCTTATGTCTATATGCCATTCTATCTGAAGTCATGCGAATTAGTTTCTCTGTACTGCCCACGTCCAACCAGTCTCTTATGTTCCTTGTCCATGATATTCTCCTTCTCCCACGTCCTCGTTTCCCTTCAATTTTCCCTTCAATAATTAGTTTTAATAAGTCATATTATTTATGTATCTACATAGTATAAATGTAAAATGTATGTATAGCATAATAAAACATCATCATTTGTGTAAAAAAAAGGCTGTTTGTTTTCTAAATAAAATAAAAAAAATTGAATTTTTATGCATTTATCCGTCAGTTCATTAAAAAACTATTTATTGCGCAGAATCTTTACAAAAAACTGTTATGTATCATATTTGATACAATGCCAAGAACTCAGAAAAGTGCAAGTCGAAGGGATCGTATCACATTAAATGTAATTTGACGTTGATTTATAATGTTTTACAGTTAGTATTTTCCTCGCGTGGACTGTGCAAATTTTCGTGCTTCACTCTGGAGCAAAGTTTGTTTAACCCGTGGAATCTCGTAACGCTCTAGATTCCACTACGCTCACAACACAATTTTTTATTATTTCGCTTGCTCGGATATCTATATATTCTAATAACTCACCGAATCTTTATTAACTCCAGGCGCCCGCTTTGTATACTTGCGCTTGACCCTCGGCGTCTCACCGGCAGACGAGGACGCCGCCGACTCTGCAAACACAGTCGCATTAGGCCTCCAACCCGCAGTGCGCGAGTCCCATACATGAGAAATATCCCGTCATTGTAGATGTGGAATCACGTAGATGTTATGATGAGACGTCAAATGCTGATGGTCTTTCAGAGAAGAAATTTCTGTTTTTAAAGCCCTAGTTTTTAAATGTATACATGTTCATTAGGCCTCCAACCTGCAGTGCGTGAGCCCCATAGATGAAAAATATTTCGTCATTGAGGACATGGAATCACTTAAGATGTATGATGATGGGACATTGGGGGTGAATTTTCATCGTGTATAGTAGAGTACAGCGTGTATAATAATATAAATTATCTCTGGGAAAACGCGCATTTTGAGTTTTTACATTTACATGTCTCCCAGACAACATTTAACGGGTATTTAAAAAAATAAGTATGTATAAAATGTGATAAAAAAATACTCAGTAGAAGTAGAGTATTCTCGTCGCAAAAACCAATCTTATAAGATAAATATCAATTTAACCATATACTAACTACATACATAAACATTCAACAAACAAAATTCTACTTAATACACATACCAATTAGTGATGTTAGTAAAAAGTATATTAAATTCCTACCTACAAAAAACCATTTCAAAACAAATCAATACATGTTCTATAAAATTTGGATGCTATATTTTCTACCATACCAATCAAAAAAACTACCATGCGATGATAAAATCTACCAAACATGACCAATATCATTTGAGGTCTTCATTTCTTAGAACATCTTTTTTTGTATTTCTTACTCAGAATCCACTCACCATACCAAAAAAGTTCTAGATTTGGTTATAAAAAAAAACAATTCCGGTACGTCACGCTTGTGTAAAAGTTCTAGATTTGGTTATAGAAAAACAATTCCGCTACGTCACGCGTGTGTAAGTTCTAAATTTGGTTAAAAAACAATTCCAGTACGTCACGCTTGTGTAAAAGTTCTAGATTTGGTTAAAAGAAAAACAATTCCGGTACGTCACGCGTGTGTATAACGTTCTAGATTTGGTTAAAAAAAACAATTCCGGTACATCACGCGTGTGTAAGTTCTAAATTTGGTTAAAAAAAACAATTCCAGTACGTCGCGCTTGTGTAAAAGTTCTAGATTTGGTTAAAAGAAAAACAATTCCGGTACGTTACGCGTGTGTATAACGTTCTAGATTTGGTTAAAAAAAAACAATTCCGGTACGTCACGCGTGTGTAAAAAGTCCGGAACGTGACAAACCGGACGTGACCGAACGTGATAAACTCTCACACTGACATATTCGCCAACGTCTGCGTAACTTACTTTCTATACATCTAAGATGCAGATCGCAGCTAACTGCGAAATTGCATGGATAAAATATGAATGAATTCATTGAAAAGTCGCCTTGCACTTTTGCGGCTGATGGTACATCTCTGTCGCTCTAATATGCCAGTACGAGCGAGATACATAGATAGTAAGTTATGTTACGCTAGCGAATTACAGTGTCAGATCAGTGCCAAGCTCGTAGTAGATGTATAGAACTTTTTTGTTATCTCGTTAGGAATGTAACGTTTTTGAGTAAGAAAATAGTTCTAAGACTTTTTGTATTTTTTTTTTTCACTATTAACTTCCATTGTATTCATTTATTAATTTAAAAAAACCATTTCCTGTCTACATATAAAAATAAGTAACATTAACACCTACAAGTAGCATTGTCCCGATAAAGGCAATTCATTAGGCCATAAACATATCTTTAAATAAATAATTTAAAATTGCTGGGTAATCTTTGAATCTGAGAGGCACATTTACTCAAGAAAATAGTTTTAACAAAACTTCATATTATCAATTACTATGTAATTAAATAGTGACAAAACTTAAAATGTGATTTATCTCAAAATTTCTTAACCACCCCGGTTGACGGTATGAGCAAATCGATTTTGCTTATATTATTTAGTATTTTTTAAAGTGTGGACCTGAAAAATCTGGTCATGCATGATATGGTAGATCTGTTAAAGTAATGTGGATTTTCAAGGAGCATTTTTTTTTAATAATTTGTTGATATCAAAGTACATAATAAAAGTACAATCATATTATAACGCTAGGTTGTCTGTGATTTTGCATGAAAATCCACATTCATTTAAAAGATTTACCATATCATACGTGACCTGATTTTGCCGTGTCCATATTTTATTTTAATAGGTATTATTCCATCACTTTCTACCATTAAATAAGTGTTTATACTTTGCAATGCAAAATTGTATGCTACACTTTGCACAAACATATTATACCCCCAGCATTAAAATTTCGCTCGAGACAGCGATTCGTATTTGGGCGTTTTCTAAAATAAATATTTAAAACCTGTTCTTACATATCTGGACATTCTTGGGCTCATTCTACTCAGAATCGACAGCATTCTCCATCCTACCCTTAAAGTAGATGTCCCAAAATGTCCGTTCCATTACGTCACGTTTTAGTGTGGAAATTTATTTCACTTGTATGTGCGTGACGTAGTGGAAACTACAATTTCCATACAAATTTTTGGGGCATTTTTTTAGCATTAGGACTGAATATGCTAGTGATTCTGAATTGAAGGAACCCAAAAAGACCAGGATCTGTGAGAATCAGGTCTACAATATCATTTAAGAACCAGTGCTAATTTTTTGACATTTACCAAAACATAGATTTTATACTGGGCTTGCCTTCCTCAAGTAAACGTGCGTGACTCTCGCCAGCTTCAGCCGTTGCACTACCTACACAATACATGCACGGGCCTAAACATGGACCTTTACCTTTCCTCCTAATCAATTTTGTATTCCTCCGGATAACCACCTTTTTATCGCCAATTTTTCGGGCCACGCGCTGCGGCACTTTTTTGAGGGACTTTTTTGGCGGTAACTTTTTCGAGCGCGTGAGTACTTTCGTTGATTTCAGTACTTTAGCTTGAAAATACATGAATGATGATACTTTTGATGTATTCCGAATGTCCCAGGTTAGTAGATTCACTTTGCAAGTACGAAACAAATAACGCTGTATATTATATTAATTCACTTCGAACTTTTCTTCGTGACACAAGCAAACAACAAGATTTTCTGTTAAAATTATGCAATGTTGGCCGAACGTTAATTAGAATTGACCATTAATTATAAATTGAACCGTAAACTGTAACCGTCCAATTTTTAATGGTTATTGGTCAATTCTAATTAACGTTCAACGGCCAATACTGAAATGATGTTCCACCTTTCTGTTAGGTAATTTTTCAGAAATAAACGAATGTTATATTTATTTCGTAGTGCAATTAATAGTGGGTTTACAGTTTTGATTTCGGGAAACTTCCTTTTATTCACTATCTACGGTTAGGCTTTATACAGAAACTAAACAAAGAAAGATAATTTACTATTAATTTATATTTCCCAAAATCAATACTTAAAAAGTGTGTGTGATTAAGTGATTAAAAAAGAAAAATAAACACAGTGAAAAAAAAGGTTCAAAAATATATGACATTTAATGATCAGATGATAAATTTAGAGAACTACAATTGTTTTATGAAATATATCAGAATGTTGATTCATTTCATTCATTTGTTTCAGGACAAAGTTTCCTTAATCAGAATAATTGGCCTTATCTGGGCAATAAAAGTAAGACTTTTTTAATAAGTTTCTAGTGCATCACACAAAAAATATAAAACGTGACGATATGGAAAGAACATAGGGACATTATTTTGACTGCCTGGATCTCAAATAAATTATATATTATTCACAATTAACTGAGAATTAAAAAAAATATATTATAAGGAGACTAGGTTTTTGTTTTTGGCATTAAGAACCTCAACTTTACTTTTGTTAAAAATACTAAGTATTTATCAGATTTTTTTCTATATCCCCGTACATTATTATATTGCGGTTAAATTTAAAAAGTACAGGGTGTTTTTAACGCCCAGCCATACTGAACAACCTCTATCATCTACAAAATTGCGAAAAATCGACTGTATCACAGAAAACATTTATGTTTAATAGAATGAATGAGTAGCAGTCAATTTTTAACGTGATTTCGGATCATTGGGTAAGTTATTAAGTTTGACTTACATATTACACTGTGTACTGCAAATTTCTTGAAAACTGTCCATGGTAGATCATTTAAGATATCCATTATGAGATAGTACCATAAATGGGGGATAGGTATAAGAAATTGACAGTACAGGGGTCAAAATTGTTTTCGTTATTTTTTTGTCCCAATAAAATGTGACGTAGTGGAACTTTTTGTATGAGGTGAGATTTTGTTTTTATTTTTTCTCAGGTAAAATATAATATACTTCCAGAAAGACATACAATAGCACTCAACTTTTTTATTTGATAGAAGACATAGATACAAGCGTGACAGAGTGGTCAGAAACAAAGACAACGAAAATAATGTTCACCCACAGCCGTGACCTTAACCTTATATTTCAAACACTGTAAGGTTCATGTTTGCACTTGTTGACATAATTTTAAGGTGAAATAGGTCTAAACCGATTAGTAGCACGGTGACTTTTATAGTTATGGGCCACAAATCAATTTTTTTTGCCCCCTTGTAAACCAAATAACTATTAGCGGCATTACTAAAATATACGATTAATTAAATTCGGTCTAGACGTACTTTGCCTTAATAAAAATTTGGCCAGCACCTTCATGTGAGTCAATCTAGTTAGCATAAAGTGATGTTATTCAACTGTACAGTTAGTTATACAATAATTAATTATAAACATACCACCAGCGCCTCGACGTTTGTATTCCCTTTTAGCCTTTCTCTCTAAGGCCTCTGTGGAAAAAAGTAATTAAAAATCATGTACGAGTATCAACGAACCTGCCCGTGCATACATATACATGGATGAATGAATACAGATTCACTCAAGTTACTGATAACTTTATTGTTACTAACTGATAACTTTATTGTTACTAACTGATAACTTTATTGTTACTAACTGATAACTTTGTTTCCCGCTTACTGCTCCTAGACTAGCTACTTATTATTATTAAGGTAGGGCACTCAAGGTCTATTAACACATTACTTATTTTTACATTATTTTTTGTATAAGACTGTTTGTTGCCTAAAAAAAAATGCAATTTTAAACATGTATTGCTGTATGTGTATGTGCTGTGTGGATCGACGTTTGTCGATGCACTATTGTCACATTGACTAGCCCCCCTGAGCTCTGCTGCAGGACAGTAAACTATATATGTATTGCCTATACGGTCATATTTTAAAACAATACGACCAGTTTGGCCTAGTGGGTAGTGACCCTGCCTACGAAGCTGATGGTCCCAGGTTCAAATCCTGGTAAGGGCATGTATTTGTGTGATGAGCATGGATATTTGTTCCTGAGTCATGGGTGTTTTCTATGTATTTAAGTATTTATAAATATTTATATATTATATATATCGTTGTCTAAGTACCCTCAACACAAGCCTTATTGAGCTTACTGTGGGACTTTGTCAATTTGTGTAATAATGTCCTATAATATTTATTTATTTATTAATATACAGGGTGCGTGGGAGGAATCAGGAAACCAACTGGTTTTAACGAGAAGCATTAATCTTTTTTGAATCAAGCGACATAATGTTGAATGCCAAATAAGTACCAAAGTTAATACGATCTTTATACTTTTTTTTTTTTATACTACGTCGGTGGCAAACAAGCATACGGCCTGCCTGATGGTAAGCAGTCTCCGTAGCCTATGTACACCTGCAACTCCAGAGGAGTTACATGCGCGTTGCCGACCCTAACCCCACCCCCCTCGTTGAGCTCTGGCAACCTTACTCACCGGCAGGAACACAACACTATGAGTAGGGTCTAGTGTTATTTGGCTGCGGTTTTCTGTAAGGTGGAGATACTTCCCCAGTTGGGCTCTGCTCTAGATCTGGAATGACATCCACTGGCTGTGCCCTACCACACAAAGCGAGATGACATTCACAATGCCCATACCTCTCTTTTGGACGTAGTTACGAAATGAATACGATCTTAACATCCTTAAGACTGACTAGACCGGGCCGGGGCGGACCAGAGCTTTGGATGCATCGTTTTCTATGGAAAGCACATGTGATCAAAGATCAGCCGTCATAGAAAATGACGTGTCGGACGCCTCGGCCCGGGCCCGGGCTGGTCTAGCGTGAATCCTTTATGGCCTCAAGAAGATGTGCTTACAATACTTAAGATTTTTCTCAGGCACCCTGTATTTATTGGGAATATAAATTACCATTTTGAACAGCGCGTCGCGTTTCTCCTGTGTAAGCATGTAAATAATTTTAAGTCACATTAACAGACATACGTATTTTTTATATTTTTATACTATGTTGATGGCAAACAAGCATGCGGCCCGCCTGATGGTAAGCAGTCTCCGTAGCCTATGTACGCCTGCAACTCCAGAGTTACATGCGCGTTGCAGACCCTAACACTGCGCATCCTGGTTGAGCTATACATTAAATATGTTATCTTTAAATATTTTTTACTATATTTATATTAAAATATGTTTTTTTTTTGTTTTAGCCTAGTCAAACGAGCAGTCGAGCCGCCTGATGGGAAGCGGTCATCGTCGCCCATGGACATAGGAGCCACTTAAGCGTTGCCATAGAGAAATAAGAAGTAATAGAGTGCTCACTCCATACATCAGTTTTGGTACCAAAATGATTATTATATACGCAGTCGACATCTAGCATCGAGTAGCGGAACTCTCAGTACTGCTACTCGACACTAGATATCGCGGCAAACAAAAAGTCTAATGCTCAACGATTTTCAGCTAATATTATAGCCAGAGTAAGCGTAGGAGTTGAAAGTAGAGTTCCGGTTAATCCGGTTATAATATTAGCGGAAAATCGTTGAAGATTAGACTTTTTGTTTGCCGCGATATCTATTGTCGAGTAGCAGTACTGAGAGTTCCGCTACTCGATGCTAGATGTCGACTGCGAATATAATAATCATTTTTTTACCAAAACTGATGTATGGAGTGCGCACTCTATTAATTCCTATTTCTCTATGGCGTTGCCGACCCTTAAAAACCCTAAATACCCGCTTCTTGAAGAATCTCATAGCGCAAAGGCCACAGACGATATTGGCGCTTAAGTCCTTTATGCTAATTATCGCGTGTGAATTGAAGCCCGAAGCCAATGAGGGCTTAATTAACACGAGTTTGTAATTCCTGTGTCGCCCATGGCACACAAAATGTTTTTCATCACACTTACAAGGAAAAATCTGCCTAATTTCAGACGTACATTACAGCCCTAGGTCGAAATTTAGGATTTACGGACGGCAGCGCCTACGTGTAATGACCTTTTACGAGTAAGTATGATGAAAATGTAACTTACCCAGCTCTCTGGCGCGCTTTCTGGCCAAATATTCTGGGCTGGTCTTGTCCACTCTCGGCCGGCCACGTTTACGTTTCTCCCCACTCTCGTTACGATTGTTCATCACGGCCGCTGTAGCAAAAAAAAAAACCTATAATCATCTCATTATTTGGGTTCCGTACCTGAGGGCATAACGGAACCCTTATAATCCTATAAGTAAAATCCTGAATCCTTCGTAGTGCCTGTCTGCCCGTCTATTACTGCCTATTTGCTCAGAAACTACTGGACCAATAAGTTGAATTTTGGTACACATATGTAAGACTATAATTAACCCAAAGATGGACATGTAAATTAATTACTTGTAAACATAAGAACCACTTCTGTGTTAATGGTTAAACTATATGAAATCATAGAGAAATAAGTAAGTTTTCTTACCAAAACGCAGGTTATTTCGCAGTCGACATCTGGCGTCGAAAAATAGATTTATCAGTACCGCTACTTGACACCAGATGTCACGATGTCGCGACTAACGAAAAATGTATTGCTAAAACAATTTACAACTAGTATTACAAACAGTAGAAGTTGAAAATAGAGTTCCGGTTAATCCGGTTATTAGCTGAAAATGTTGAGCATTAGACTTTTCGTTCGTCGCAACATCTATTGTCAAGTAGCAGTACTGATGAATCCGCTCCTTGACGCTAGATGTCGACTGCGAAAATAACCTGCGTTTTGGTAAGAAAACTGATGTATGGAGTTAGCACTTGCTTATTAATCTCAAATTTATATAGTTTTTTTTTATAATATTAAGATAAATAGGGTGACTACTATAGGGACCGTGCGTGTTGGAGGGTCTGCCATCTTGTGGCCTGAATCGGAACCATAAACATGTACATTTACACGTCACGTGTTTTCTTGTGCATAGTAGGTTCTGCCATCTTGTGGGCTACATCGGAACAATAAACATCACATTTACGCCTAGCGCCAAAAATCTGACGGCTCCTGTGCTGCCTCCTACAGTTCATGCACGCTCCCTATAGTAAGGCAGAAAGAAACAGGCAACAGAACTCTTATTGTTAAGAGTGGCCAATAACTATATCAAGTACCCTAGTTAAGGTTATTTAAGAAAATAGACAAAAAGAATTGGTTTATTGTTTTCATTCTAAACCTGGATCGAGTTCAAGTTCACACACACTGCCACACGTACAGCGCCATCTATGTCAAGTTGTGCGCGGTTATCCTAATCAGGCCTCGTGCCTCGGCCGAGGCGGCGCAGGCGAGGACAACGCGCGCGCCGCCTCGGCCGAGGCACGTCTACACTGGCCGGTTTGTGCGTGAGGAAATTGCCTCGCGCGTATGCTCGCTCTGTGTGGAATAGCCATTGATGCATAGTGATGCACAGTAAGCCTAATGATGCTTGTGTTTTATCTAAGCCTGCCTGATACGGGTACAATACCAGCTCTGGTAAAATCTTTATTTACAAACTTTATCTTATTATCATATTTATTTATCCTTTCAGGGTTCATACCTCAAAGGGAAAAAACGGAACTTATAGCATCACTTTGTTGTCCGTCCGTCCGTCTGTCAAGACCCTTTATCTCGGAAACGCATGGAGTTATCGAGTTGAAATTATAATTATTTATTTAATCGTATGGCGTTTCGTATTAGGCATATAATATAATATAAATAAAAAATAGACTTATATATCCAAATCGAGATAGCACAACCAATTCACGGCTTCTGGTGTTAAATTATAGAGGTCCCCAGGATCGCCCTGATAGCATCTTTTAGGGCATCGTTTCACAATATGGTCTATGGTTTGATCTTCCATGCCGCAGTAGAAATTATACTACATACTCAGGTCTAACAGACCCTTGAAGCTGTGAAAAAATCACACTTTGCAAATTAACGTAAAAAAAAATACGGCCGTTTATGCTGTCAACGTAAATTTGGACACTCTCAAGGGAATCATAATTCAGGAATACTTAGAACTATGAAATTTGTCAAGTACTATCGTTTTACACTACAAATATAGGGTAAAACCTTAAAACTATTAATTTGGAAAAAATATATACAATGGTTAAAGTACGGAGGTGGGCGAGTCCGACTCGCGCTTGGTCGTTTTTTTTTTTTTTCATTTATGTTCATAACTCATATAGCAAACTAATTTTCAGAAACATTTGTGAACTGTTACCATTGCGCGTGATGGGTACGCAGCCCACATATTATTTTTTTTGTAAAATAATAATTATATGAAATAATAAAGGCATGTACAATACAATACAATACTCTTTATTGAACACCTCACATAGTTGACAATAAATGTACAGAAACAAACAAAGACAATTTGATAAAGATAACAACAGGCGGTCTTATCGCTTAACCCTTTTCCAGGCCCCACCAATCTACAAGGTTTTCCCAAAAAATCCAAATATATTCCAATTAATCCAGCTTTGACGATTCATTTGAAGACAAGTCACATTTCCAGAAACTGCAATCTAATTTGAATCTTAAATCGCAATGCTAAAGTTGAAATTGTAATGGCGCGTACGTGGTCGATAAATCGTACTATGCCTGCAAAAGGGTTAAGAGCGATGTCTTCCAGACAACCTTTGGGTATCGGAGACAATAAAATTAGAATATACGGTAGGTGGCACAAAGAAAAACAACAAAATAATAATAATAATTAAAAGTCGAATAGAATAGTATAACCACACAACACAAGACATATATAAACATACTTAAATACGTCTAACCATAAACATACATAGACATACATACATAACAAATATTTATTAAATAAAGAAACAACATGTCATTCATAAGGAGATGGCGCTGCCGTCACAATAACAATCGATCCCGCGTAATTTAATTCTTTAAAATGTAAAAATATCATAAAAGTAAAAAAGAAGTGCTTTATATTATAGATTCATGTGCAATTTATAATGGTGAATGTTATCTTAAAAAACTACAGTGAAATAAGAACACAGTGAGATAAAATATGATTAACCTAACTTTTTACTATGCATCAGTGACTTTTAATGTTATTACTTGAATATTAGTGTACTTTTTCCCTCACAGTGATTAAAACAGTAATTATACACTTACACAAACAATAATAAATCCGTACATTAAGTGTTTACACCTAAAAGTTTAAATTAGATAACTGCCGCCGAAAGGACGCTTCACCCAGAAGTCAATGACCTTTTGCCAAATTTTTGTATAAATTATAAATAAACAGCATATAGACTAACAAAACTATTCTAGGTGTACTGTAAATATAATTTCAGTGTAATATTATGAACTAAACAGGACATTTCAACATTTGAGCTGGACTTAAAACGTTACTATACCGGTCGTTAACCCTTATACCACATAACAAATAACTCAAATAAGTTACCAATACTTTGTACAGTGTTTTCTCAAGTGATTATAATAGTGTACAAATTCAATCATATAGTGACATTTTATTCGAAATTGTAGAATTTTTTTGTGCTGTGACCGTTAAAACTTAAAATAATTTGATCCCGCGCCGAAAACATCGCGCGTCCCCCGCTTGCACTTTGGAGAATAGCGCCATCTGTTGTCCATTTGCTGCATCATCTGAAGACCCTATCTACATTTCGGTTGTTGGAAGTTATTACTGTTTATATCTACCCACCACAAGATGGCGACAAAATGCACGAAATGCGACAATTATTTAACAGATAAATATAGCTTGCGTTGTATCACATGTAATAATTGGTACCATATGGATTGTACACATGTAACGAGACGTCGATTTGATCTCATGGAAAAAGATAAGAAAACATTTACTTGCCAATCGTGTATGTCTAATAATGAGCCAAAACCATACACTACGACCCCAAGCTCTCCGCGTGATAATGTCACAATCCGCAAAAAATACAGAATAAATATTCCTATAGAAAATTCGTTCTCTGGATTATCAGAAGATGAATTTGAAGACGCCTCTCCTTCTAAATTATTATCAACTCCAGATCTGAACCCAGCACACTGCGAATCACGTCTACATAACAGTTTCAAGCTCGAAGAAATGTCAAACCAAATATCCGAACTAAAAGAAAAATTACAATCTGCCGACTCAGAGATTGAACACTTAATGGCAGTTAACGATGCACTCATTAAAAGGCTTTCGGAATGTGAACAAAAAATTAACAATTTAACACCTGTCTGTAACTCAGTTACTATGGTCTCCACTGGCTCTACTAAAACTAAGTCCATCAAGAAGAGTGGCAATGATATAAAAAAGACTAAACTTGATTTCTCCTTGAGTAAGGAAAGTGCACAGAGACTCGGTAGCATTCCAGATAAACCTCAGGCACCTCTCGACGCTCCGAAAGAGGATTGTTGTCCTGCGCCCCCTAGCGATCAACTAAGAAAACAAGCTCAAGAGTCCATTAAGGCTACAAATCCTTCAAATATCAACTCTACTTCATCACAAATCACAACAAAAACAGCTACATCTAATAAATTCTCTCTCTGGACGTCCAATATAAATACGAAGAATACAAACCACATGAGTATATATAATAAGCTGTTTGAAGAAGATTTAATCAACAGAATGAAGTTGGGCTCTTCTAAACGTAAAATTGTCATATTGGCTGATCAACAAGGTAGACACCTAGGATCGTTTCTAAATAGCATGTGTGGAGCTTACTTTGAAGTACAATGTTATTCAAATCCCGGGGCAGACACAAAGAACGTGCTACGTTCACTACCAAATAATGGCAAGGCTCTCGACAAGGATGATTTCTTGATCATTATTACTGGAGCTAATGATACCAACCCTAGCAAGCTGTTTGCAAATCTGTATTATTTGATTCAACAACTAAATGACTCGAATATAATCATATCAAATGTACCCTATAGCCGCTACTTAGCTGAACGCCCACTGAATAACATGCTAACATTAATTGCAAATCAATTTAAAAATTGTACACTGTTAGCAAATGTTTATAAGCCTACCTTTACCATCAATATGACTACTTACTCGAAGCAGCTAGCAACAATGATTCGCCACCAAATAGCTTGTTCACTGTATAATCATTCGTACCAGATACAACTGATGAAGCACCACAACTTAGATTCCGAACATGGTACATACTTAAGGCGCCACTGCACCTCTGACGTGTATACCACTCCCCAGAGGACTGAAAATGGAATGATTGAAAATAAAGAAGATTCATCACCACCATCATTAAACCACCTTTTTCGTCATAAATAGTGTTAACAACATTAAGAAACTGTCAAGACTTAACAACGTCAGCCCTGAGACTAGTATTGGAGTCCTACACCAAAATATTTCCGGAGCCTTAAATAAACAAGAGATTCTGAATATTGCCATAGATGACCTAGAACAAAATGGCACCAGTGTGGATATTGTGTGCCTAAGCGAGACAAACATTCTACGTGGATCAGAGTGTAATTTAAAATTAAAACAATTTCATATAGCGGCTAGTTTTTCCCGCAAACATTCGAAAAGAGGAGGTGTTGCAATACTCGTTCGTAAAGATATTAGCTTTAGTCCTATACCAGATATTGAATCGATTTCCCTTGTACACTCTTTCGAATGTTGTGCTACTGCACTTCCACAGTATAATATTGTAGTCATATGTATCTATACAAATAAAATGCCTACTTCACCTTCATCTATATTTTTCCATAAACTAAAAGAACTGCTATATACAATATGTCAAAATAAAAGAAAAAAATACATCTTGTGTGGAGATTTGAATATTGATACCTTAAAAAAATCCACTATAGCAAAAGAGTTAACTCAGATTCTAGAAAACTATGACTTAAAAATAACTTCTAATTGCCCCACACGGTTAACTGATCACTCAAAAACTTGTATTGATCACATTGCGTCCAATATTAAAGAGTGTAAAATAGTAGTACACAATTTAGGGTTATCTGACCATACAGCGCAAAGCTGTCAAGTGCCTGTGAAGAAACGTCCACCATGTCCAGTAAAATGGTGGTTCATATTAAAGAGGGATTATAGTGTAGAGAATCAATTAAAATTTTTACAGTGTCTGTCAAGTCTATCATTTAATGATGTTTTAAAAGAAAATGACGCCAATTGCGCATTCAATAAATTTAATGAATTGTTTCTTCTTTTCTATAATCTGTGTTTCCCGACACTTAAAATTAAAGTTAAAAATAAATCTTTCTATTCAAAAAAACTATCAAAAGGTATCCGAAATTGCTGTAAAAAGAAGAGACAACTGTACTTACTTAGTAGACGTTCTTCTCATTGTAAATTCGAATATACGTATTACTCCCGCCTGCTTAAAAAATGCTTATTATCCCAGCAAAAAACAGAAAATTTAAAGTATATTAATAATAACAATAATAAATGCAAAGCAGTATGGGATGTTATTAAAGATTATACTTCATCTGATTGTACCGATAAATCTGTTGATAAATTAAATATAGACAATATTTGTATAAATGACCCACAAGAGATTGCCAATAGTTTTAATGATTTCTTCATAAAGAGTATAAGCACTAATACAACTGCAAATTCTACTTATGATATTGATATTGATAATAATGACTTTTCCATATATCTCAAACCCGTAACTTCTTCTGAACTCCATAGCATAATTATGTCTCTTAAAAATTCCCCATCAGTCGGATATGACGAAGTGAGGACAAATATTATTAAGAAATGTGTATCCTCTATTATATCGCCCATGTTACATACAATAAATCTTTCATTGATCCAAGGTAGCTTTCCAAATATATTGAAAAAGTCTGTTGTTAAACCCATCCATAAAAAGGGCGATAAAACTAATATGGGCAATTACAGGCCAATTACCTTAATTTCAGCTTTCTCAAAAATATATGAAAAAATCATGTTTAATAGATTAATAAGTTTTCTGGACAAATATAATATAATATCCGATCAACAACATGGATTTCGCAAATCTAAATGTACTTCTTTAGCCACATTTAAACTGGTAAAAAATGTTCTAGATGCGGTAGATAATAAGATTCCTGTCACTGTATTATTATTAGATATGAGCAAAGCCTTCGATTTTGTGTGTCATAAACGGTTATTGGTAAAATTATACAAATATGGTATACGTGGTCCTGCTCTTGAATGGATAAAAATGTATATTAGTGATAGAACCCAATGTGTAGAGACCATGAGATACTGCCCGGCAACGAAATCTCTAGATAGTTATAGATCATCTTTCGTTAATAATCATTATGGAGTACCTCAGGGCAGTATTTTAGGTCCCCTGCTATTCCTAATTTATATAAATGATATGCCCAAAACCCTGCCACATGATTGTTTGTTATTCGCAGATGACACATCTATTATTGTAAAATGTAAAGATCTTTTAACTTATAATGATGACCTAAACAGAACACTAGCTCTTACAATTAAATGGTTAGAAATAAATAATTTGAAAATAAACCTAGAGAAAACCAATTACATCCAATTTCATACAAACAAAAGCAACTCACAACAAGTAGACATACAATATGAAAATATCTCCATAAAAGAAGTACTAGATGCACGATTTCTAGGTATAGTTATTGACAATCAATTGAACTGGAGAGAACATGTAGATAAATTATGTACCAAAGTAAATAGGTTCGTATTTGCTCTAAGAAGAGTGAGTCAAACTGTTTCCACACAAGCAGCACTAATAGCGTATAATGGATATGTTAACTCAATTTTAAGGTATGGCGTAGTAATCTGGGGGAACTGCACTGATAAGCATAATGTATTTATTGTTCAAAAGCGTTGCATTAGAGCCATATTTTCAGTTAATCCAATAGAGTCATGCCGTCCATATTTCATACAAAATAATATTCTTTCTTTCCCCTGTCTTTATATCTATGAAGTTTCTGTTTTTGTTCACAAATATAAATATCTGTTCACAGAAAACATATCATTGGGTCCTCGTGTTGTTAGACCGAAATACAAACACAGGTTACCTAAACCATATGTTAACCTGTCACTTACTTCAAAAAACGCCTATATCATGTGCATCACAATCTACAACAAATTACCTGATCATTTTAAAGACATGGATCTAAAGCTGTTTAAGTCGAGCACAAAAAAGTGGCTTATAAAAGAATGTTTTTACTGTATAAATGATTATCTAAGTTTCTCATGAGTGTTACTAGTATGTAAGTTAATATGTTAACATAATTATATGTGTATACTGTAAATGTATGTACACCTGAAAAGGTAAAGTTTCGGTGTGACTAAATATTCAATTGTATATTCGACCTACAATGTAACCTGATTCTTACATACAATAAAAAACTTTGAACTTTGAACTTTGAACTTTAATGATAAAAATAATGCAGAAGGCAGTAATTTTGGACACGGCGCGTATAGTACGTCGGTTCCTCTCTCTGGGGCCCTGACCACCGGCAGCTTGGGCCCTGCCCCGCTGCTGGCGGCACCCTAGGTTAGGTTTTTTATTATGTGTTTATATGTATTTTGTAATGTTTTGTAAGTGTTTTTATATTTTACTTTTATATTCATATTATAAATGACCTAGCCTAAGACCAAAAATAAATAAAGAAAATAATAATAAAAATCTATGGAAGGGAAAGATAGTATTGTATGTATTTATCAAGTATATGAAGAAATTAAGATGAATGTGAATACTTAAAATATTAAATGTGCATCTTTTGCTTTTAGAAGATGCTCGAAAAAATATAATTTAGTAACTATATCATATCCAGTTTTATAGGTATCTTGACAACTCAGTATGTTTTCAATAGAATCATCGAGTATTACAAAAATAGAACCCTGAGAGTAGAGAAGGAATCTAATAGCCATGAAACCCTTCGTATGCTTTCATTATAAATGATAAAAGAAAAATTGTAATAGAGGGGGATCTCTGTGATACACTTGGCTCTTAATAAACTAATCCTACCCAACTTTTTTTTTCCAAGCCAACCAAGTACTCACCCATCTCCTTAGCCTGCTTCCTGGCGGCTAAATTAGCCAGGTATTCAGGGCTAGTCTTGTCGACCCTCGGTCTGCCGCGCTTTCGCTTCACCGGCGTCGTTTCTGCCACCGCTAGGGGGGTAAGAAAAAGAAACGGGGTCAAAAAAAGAGGGGAGAAATAAAGTACTGTAATTTTTGTGTAAGAAAATAAATGCTATTTAAGGGTATCCGCAAGCTCAGTAATTCATACAAGCGTAGTTACGCTCTAATTTTTTTTATTTTTTTATTTATACCTTAGATTAACACTTACAGTCAAGCTACATATGTTAAAATGAGTGACATAATATTAACATTAAGAAATTTATTACAAGTACATATTACAATTTACAGTACATATGGGGCTACTTTATAGCACTAGTGCGAGAAGTAGCATATTATGTTACTGTGTCGAACATTTAAAGGGCCATATGTACTGTAAAACGTTGTACGATACATGTGCGAATAGGTAATTCGCAACTCGTGTCGATTTAAAACACTCCCTTCGGTCGTGTTTTAATTTATCGCCACTCGTTTCGAATTTCCTATTTTTCGCACTTGTATCGTAATGTACTATTATAACATACTTAAAACTTTTGAATCGACTAGCTAGATTGCTCTGAAACTTTGTACTTACAGATAAGGTATATCTAGGGCTGTATAGGTAAAAAACTTAAGTAAGTCACCTGTTGTATGTAGTTGTGACGTGTTCGAATAGACAATACATGTTTAACCCATAGTACGATTTATCGACCACATACGCGCCAATAGAATTTCAACCTTAGCCATCCGATTTAAGGTGCAAATTAAATTGCACTTTCGGAAAATGTGACTTGTCTTCAAATGAATCGTCAAAGCTGGATTTATTGGAATATATTTGAATTTTTTGGGAAAACCTTGTAGATTGGTGCGGCCTGGAAAAGGGTTAAAAGACACACACAAACAAAACAAATGTCTATTCGAACACGTCACAACTACATACAACAGGTGACTTACTTAAGTTTTTTACCTATAATTAGTTTATGTAGCCTCAGATACCATAGTTAATAAAATACAGATTTTCATACAAAACTTGTTTTTGCTCTATTTCGTTTGTTTTATGAGGTGGAGCAATGCAAACTAATTTCAGCCCTAGATACACCTCATGTCCTTGTATGTGCAAAGTTTCATTACAATCCAACATGTAGTTTTAAAATGAAACTCTGTTTGTATGGGAAGGTGAAATTCGGCTGAGCTTGCCGGGGACTCCCAAATAATTGTCATAATTGCCAATTATAATTTTAAAATAAAGTAATAATTATTAATAATAAGGGATTGAGAAGAAATTGATTTTTTTTATTCTGACAAAATAAACTATAGCTTATAATTGGTACAAAAATCATAACTACGTAGAAAAACACATTCATAATGGCCCATTATGTTCGATAAAAAAAAATAGAAGTTATTATTGGTCCCAGATACCGCAGATATGAGACTATTTCTTATAACCTAACCTGACCTAAAAATCTAATTGCACAGCAGAAGAAAAAGGTAATTTGCCAGCAAAACAGCATTCTGACTTGCGAATACATTATTCCGCTGTGCAATGGCAGATTTTTTGATGTGCAAAAAAAAATCCCAAAAAAATTATTGATGACATGTCAAATTGTTTTTGAAGTGAAAACTTCTTTAGCGGCGCTGTGCACTTTTTGTGATGGGGAAAAAATGTTAAACTCGCCGCAGGTCACGTGACCGACAGATTCGTCAGATTGAAAATTCCTAGGACAGACACGTGACCTGATCGAAAAACTCCATGATGGTTTTAGTAATGATGATGGTGTAAGAGTCGTTGAAATTATGGATGGAAGTTGATTTTCTGAGAGATAAACTTTTTGATGTTAAATAATTGTAATAGATCTGAAGTGTTAAATTTTTAATGTAATATAAATTGTCATGTTTGTGTACGATAGCGCAATAAATGAATATTGTATTTTACCACATAAATGATAGTACTTTTATACTGATAATTAAAGCAATTCGTGCAAAATTATTCCCTAACTATTCCAAAATATCAAAAATGCACAACGTTAATATTCAAGTTTTCACTTCTGCAGGCACTCCCTGAGTGCAACCCGTTGTTTTTATTTCCAATTTCAATCCACATATTTTCTCACATATTCTGGCAGCTTATAATTATATAAACATGGATAATTTTCCGCCTATTGAACAACATTCATATTTAAAGTTTGGACCGTCGCCATTTTGTAATGCAATACGTATACGACTCGAGTAGCGTGCGACCAGCAAGACACTATCGTGCGACTGATATCAAACGCGTCGTCAACGCGTCTCGTGTGTTAACCGAAGTGAATATGTATGGCTAATCACAAACGACGCGTAGGATACGCGGACGAAACACAGATCGCTTGAGGGTAGCTTCGTGAGAGAAGGGCTATATGGACGTTCCGTTACTGCTATAATTGTGTATAAATGGTAACAGTCCACAAAATGTATACTGGACTAGAAGTAGGCTCAAGGAGGGAACAGTGGTTCGGTAGGAAAATGCCAGGTACATTGGATCATTCAACCTAATTTCAACATGAGATAATATGTGGGTGACTGAGCCACTGTTTGTGCTGAGTCACTGTTTCCGCCTTGTCCCCACATATCTAGCTTTAGTTTCACTGTGAAGATCCGGAGGTAAAATGTGAGAGCAATTGAACTTGTAAGTATGATGACTTATTACTCCTCAGCCAAATTTATAGTATGAATTTTTTGAGATGATTTTTTCCGCTCAGTCACTAATCTGTTAAACAAAAGTCATTGTTTCTTTTATGCAGAGCCGTCTTCGGCGCGTGCTTAATCAAAATGTCGTTTAAAAAGTAAATATCGTGACAGACTTAAGGTTCAAATTCATGTAACAGCTCATTCTGAGCAAAGAGAATTAAGAAGACCAAGAGTGCTCACTCCATACAACGGTTTTGTTACCGAAGATACTATTATTTTCGTAGTCTACATCTAGCGTCAAGTACCGGAACTCTCAGTACTGCTATTCGACCATAGAGGTCGCGGCAAACAAAAAGTCTAATGCTCAAAGATTTTCAGCTAATAATATAACCAGAGTAAGCGTAGGAGTTAAAAATTGAGTTCCGGTTACTCTATTTATAATATTAGCGGAAAATCGTTGAGCATTAGAGTTTTTGTTTGCCGCGACATCTATTGTACTGAGAGTTCCACTACTTGCCGCTAAATGTAGACTACGAAAATAATAGTATTTTTGTTAACAAAACCGTTGTATGGAGTGAGCACTCTTGATCTTCTTAATTCTCTTTGTTCTGAGATAACGAGTTTGGGGTAATGTAGGACGATCGGCCTGAGAGTGAGCTGTTACATGAATTTGAACCATATAGTTAGGAGAGTAAAATTGATTTTGAAACGGGTTTGTTCCCGATGTATACTTATTAACCGCTGCATAAAAGAAACAAAACCTTTTGTATAACAGATTAGGGATAAAGGCCTAAAAAATCATGTTAGAAAATTCATACTAGTAGGGCTAAGATGGTCGGCTCTTTATTATTTGTCACCATGCCTGTCACTTTCTAACAAGTATGTAAGTGCGAAAGTGACGCATGACGTGATAGATGATAAAAAATGCGACCATGACACCGCTGCTGCTTTAGTGATAATAATCACAGGTGAGTATGTCGTATGTTGAGACAACACTATTTGCCATTTCCTAAGAAGCGCTGGTGGCCTAGCGGTGAGAGCGTGCGACTTGCAATCTGGAGGTCGCGGGTTCAAACCCCGGCTCGTACCAATGAGTTTTTCCGAACTTATGTACGAAATATCATTTGATATTTACTAGTCGCTTTTCGGTGAAGGAAAATATCGTGAGGAAACCGGACTAATCCCAATAAGGTTTAGTTTACCCTCTGGTTTGGTAGGTCAGATGGCAGTTTCGTAATTACTAGTGCCTACGCCAATTCTTGGGGTTAGTTACCAAGCGGACCCGACTCCCATGAGCCGTGGCAAAATTGCCGGGACAACGCGAGGGAGAAGACTATTTGCTATTTCCTGTTTCCAGACACCATAGTCGTCGTTTTTAGGAACCAAAGGCTAGATCATTTCTGGAATTTTAAATATAATATTGGTGGTGGGCACTGGTTTGGCTGCATAACCAGCCAGCTCGGGAGGCACGAAGTGTGAGACATATTCCATAGGCCTTATCCATAGCCAGGGTACTTATGGTAAATTATCAGGACGTAGTCATTTACAAAAGCGAACATGCCATTTTTAGAGACCAAAGTCGTGTTTTAGGGACCAAAGAAGTCATTTTAAGAACCAAAGAAGTAGTTTTAGGAACCAAAGGAGTCATTTTAGAGCCCAAAGTCACCATGGTTGGTAATTTTTGGCAACTAGAATAAAATTAATAAAAATAGAAGAATAGTTACGTGTTGTGACGACAGGCGCCTCTGGTTTCGGTTTGGCCGCATAGCCAGCCAGCTCCGGAGGCACAAAGTGAGAGACGGGGGACCTGTAGTCCACAGCTAGGGGCAACCCACCGGGCACTATAACAAAATTTTAAAATCACAGACTACACAGACACAGAATTATGGAGCGTTTACAAAGAGCATGAGGTCACCAATGTGATCACAGGTGACTTGTGAAATGCTATGATTTGAGCAGCACTAAATTTGTACGGAAACGCGTATGTGTGACCTTGAGTCTTATTATTATTATTTAAGCTTTGTTCATTGTTCATTTTCTTCCAATTTTCTTTGTCTTCGGCAGATTGTATTATATGTTGTTCCGTTTTGCATTTGAGGTGGTTTGTGGTTAAAATGATTAATTAAGAGAAACTTCAGGAGTTGGCGCATCTGGAATGTCTGCAGTATCAATTGACAATTACATCAATGCTGCAGGTTTGCATATGTAATTCGTACTCTATTTTTACTGTATGTGTAAATTAGATACCAAATAGGTCTCCGTTGGGTTCCATCTTGGCCTTCTTATCCGGGCTCTCCTTGCTGCTTTCCGAGCCAGGAGACGACTCGCGCTTGACTGGAATCACGTCCAACTGGCTCTCGCACAACGCCATCTTAGGATTACTGAAATTATATGATATGACATAAACAATATATTTTTCATATTATAGTAATTTTTTAGTCAATTTACCTCTGTAAGCTTTATAAGGCTTGTGTTGAGGGTACTTAGACAACAATATACAAAAAATATTTATATTGTGCGTGAATCATCCTTTAAGTTCTAGATGTTTCTTTAACCATTT
This sequence comes from Cydia pomonella, assembly GCF_033807575.1. NCBI lineage: Eukaryota > Metazoa > Arthropoda > Insecta > Lepidoptera > Tortricidae > Cydia > Cydia pomonella. Next base: position 4,861,643 of record NC_084729.1, read on the forward strand.
AAACGCCATGCCTATCGTGTGCCATAATGAACCTTGTCGGAAAGCATGAAGGTGGATATTGTACTTTAACCCTGCACGTCTATTGACGTCTTTGGCGTTCAAAGACTTAACAAATTAAAATTGTATCCTCGCCTCCTATTTTATTAAATAAACACTAAAAATAATATAAATGACTCAGGAACAAATTTAATATCCTGTTCATCACAACGAATAAATGCCCTTACCAGGATTTGAACCTGGGACCATTGGCTTTATAGGCAGGGCCAACACCCACTAGGCCAGACAGGTCGTCAATCTATTGTACTTGCATGGGCACATCTAAAAAATATTGATACAAAGTGCCAAAAATATGTATACACTACCTTAATATATGGGCAATAAGGTGTATACATATTTTTGGCAATTTGTTTGTATCAATATTTTTAGACATGACTGTACAGTCAAGGTTAAAAATATTGCCAAAAATATGTCCCATAGCTCTTATGTTAGCGAATTAAGATACACCCATATTTTCACACTTGACTGCACATGAATTGTTCTGTACTTTTGTAAGATTCAACACTGCTCATTTGTACAGTCACGTCTGAAAATATCGGTACAAAAAATGTGCCAAAAATATGTATGTATACATTACCTTAATATATGGGCAATAAAGTCGTGTATACATATTTTAGTCACTTTTTACGTATCGATATTTTCAGACGTGACTGTATACAAACAAGTATCTGTATTTTTTTGTGACACACTTTTATTGCAGCTGTATTTTTTTGTGACATTTTTATTGCAGCTGTATTTTTTGTGACACACTTTTATTGCAGATGTATTTTTTTGTGACACTTTTATTGTAGCTGTATTTTTTGTGACACACTTTTATTGCAGCTGTATTTTTTTGTGACACACTTTTATTGCAGCTGTATTTTTTTGTGACACACTTTTATTGTAGGTGTATTTTTTTGTGACACACTTATTGCTCACTGTACTCCTTCTCACTGACATGTCTATAAAGTACTTCTCTAGACCTTTCTAATAAGCCTTAACTCAAAGTACAGTAGAAACAAGCAACACTCAAGGGCCCGGACGTTTTTTGACGCTATAGAGTTTTGGTTAACTTGAATTGAATTAAAATAGTCTTTATTCCTGACACATAATTTTTAATTATAATTATCATTAAAATTTTTCTTTAATAGTTATACAGATATCCATTTATTTATTTATGTGTTTACTCTTGTTTTTGTTTCTTCTCCTTTGTCAGGCTGTCTTTGACGGCCTCCTCCAGGTGGGGACTTTAGTTATATAAATTTATACTAAAGTAAAACAACTCCTCCACTTCTTCCTCGCGTTGTCCCGGCGTTTTGCCACGGCACATGGGAGCCTGGGGTCCGATTGACAACTAATCTTAATAAAAGATTTGGCATAGGCACTAGTTGACGAAAAGCGACTGGTAAAATAAATATCAAATTATATTACGTACATAAGTTCCGAAAAATTCATTGCTATGAGCTGGGGTTTGAACCTGCAACCTCCGGATTGCAAGTTGCATACTCTTACTGTGAGGCCACCAGCGCTTTAAAGTAAATAACTATATCCAACAAATGTTGATATTACAGGGAGTGAATAGTTATATCGAGTGATGTTATATGGAGATAGATAGATAGATAGAATACTCTTTATTGGCACACCTCAGTAAAAATATACAAGAAAAATAAACCATTGATTAAATTTAGAGGCAGACAACAGGCGGTCTTATCACTACATATAGTATTCTGATTTTCCATTGACGAGTACCATAGGCTACCTTCCGACTGCAAAATGTGTTCTTTCTAATAACTGAATACCAATTGCTACACTATTTTTTTTATACTACGTCGGTGGCAAACAGCATACGGCCCGCCTGATGTTAAGCAATCTCTGTAGCCTATGTACACCTGCAACTCCAGAGGAGCTACATGCGCGTTGCCGACCCTAACCCCCCCCCCCCCCCCTGTTGAGCTCTGGCAACCTTACTCACCGGCAGGAACACAACACTAAGAGTAGGGTCTAGTGTTAGTTAACTAATTAATTAATTTAGTGTAATTTAGGGTTTAGTGTTACTACTATATAATTAGCCTTTAAAAACGTATACTAAAATTTCTTTTGAGTTCTACACAAATTAGAGATCTAAATACACTTGTGAACTCCATATAACAATTCACTCCCTGTAACATCAACATTTGTTGGCTATTATAGTTGTTTTTGCTCTAATTGGTTTACTTTAATAGTCATTTCTCTCTATTTAATGAAATTAATTTCTCTCAATTTAATGAAAATTCTCTATAACAAAAAGTGTCCAGTCTCTTGAGTGTTGCTATATAGTTTACACTGTAGCTCTATTTTGGACATTCTCATTCTTGGACAGGGAATGTTGTAAACCACTTGCTGGAAAGTTTTTAAAATTAATAAATGTTTAAAATTGTTTTGCGACTCTTCGTTTAATAGTATAAATATGAATAACAAACAAATAGGTTAAGTAATAATAAATGAACTGTGTTATTAGTGAGGGCAAGGTTGGATTGCATGCACACAACTTAAAGAAAATTCATTTCAACACAAACAACACACTTAATTTCAATCATAATGAACCGGTCCTTAATTGTTGCGATACATGAAAATGTCATAAAAGGTGGAAAAGTTATAATGACACGGAAATCTTATTGAATAAGGTAAATCCACTCAGAGATGCACGACATGAAGTGAAAATATAATTACAAAGCTTATCAACATCAGCTAGAACTGTAAAAATATTACTATAGACATAAAACTGTGCCATGGAACTTACCTCGCTCTTACAACAAACAAGTGCCCATTTTGTGTAGAGTATATTTACGAAAAAAAAACCCTTTCCGTATCTTATAACAGTGTAAAACTCACACAAAAACAACTATCATAACAAAATAAAGTTCATTTGAACTTAAATAACACGATAGATTGGGTTTTTAAACAATTCAATGAGAACTAATAACTACGCTACTTCAGATTGTAGAAGTACATTAGAAGTGCAAAGTAAAGCTTGAACATAATACGTAAAACACACGATTTTGATTGTAATTAAATGCACGCACTACATTATTGTGCCGTAGGAAAGCTTTTAAAACTGATTACAAAAGTTTGCGCCGCTGATTATCGTAGATATAAACAAAATACGCGAAACCTAAAAACTGACTCGACGTCCATTACACTAGCAATAAGGTGATGCTACTGCCTACGAAATGTAAGAAAAAGATAAATGTATTTTTTATTTGGCAACACTGAGCATAATACGGCCATTTTAAAAGCACTCGACTACACTGATGTGTCATTGAGATTTTGGTCCAAACTAATAACTTAGTTTCATCAAATTTTTGTTATTTAATGTTTTCATATCAGTAAATAGAGCATTATTTATTTAAACTTAAAAACGAATTTACTATTTATTAGCACTGAGAAATATATAACATTTTTATGTAATTAATTAATTAAAGTGTCAATTTCGACTCTCTGTACCATCATTCGGATCGAATTGTTCACATTCACCTACTTCCGTATTTAGTCGCTTGGCATTCTAATTTTATAAAATTCGTAATAATAAGGAAATTTGCAAAAAATAAACTGCCATATTTTCCTTTAAAAAATTAGTGATGCGACACACCTTTTTTAAAAATTTAAAATTATCGATAAAGGGTTGTTCGTTGTGTTTTAGCATGCAACATTTTGTTGGGTGTGGGACTGGCGAGTGGAGGAAAGACAGTGTGGAAAAGCGATAGTTATAGGTAGGTCGGGTGTCGAGTTGGCATTGTATTATTACCTACTCGACGTCGTTATCGGCTGCCGTGTTATCGCTGTGCGACCGAGGCGCCCGAGGTTGTTTCTTTTGTGTAACTCGGCATCGCAACTCGTCGAGCGCTTACGTATTCAACCTGTTATAGCTGAGGAAATTCGAATCATCTTTTTTTATAATGATCTTCGTCTGTTTAGGCATTCAATTATTTTATCAAATAGGAATACAAATAATATGTTTTAAATTATAATATCATCTAAATACCTGTAAATATAAGTGTTTCTAATTAAAGTAATTGACTTCTTATGATGTACGTAAGTAAATATTTTCTGTTGAGTTCATCTCGTTAACTAATAGTTAATTAGGTGGGTTATTGTGTTAACCATTAATTAGATTAGTTACTATACACATCAAGATTATAGCCGTTTCTTAAAACTTAAATTTGTAATAAAGACCAATGACGCATAATAGTTAGACATTTATGCCTAGATATACGAATAACTATGTATACTGAATTGTATTGTATTGTTTGTTATCTAACTCGTACTTCAAATCGATCGGCCTAACCCACATGTAGAAATAATCAATACTTAGCGAGGTTATTCGCTAAAGATTATCAGAAAGGGACAATGCGATTTCCAGTAATATTTGATATCGGGAAAATCGGGAATATTTTGGTTTTGCTATCTATTGTATTAAACTTAAAAATGATAACATTTGTTAACAGACAGATTCATAGATGGCTGTCTGCAGCCTTCTCTATGTAATAAAAATGCTTATAACTAAGGTGCAAGTTATAACTATCTTACTATATATATACAAACAGATTGATACCACATTAAGTGGTATACATTATATATATCGTAATAATGCTCCCGGGTAGTCTTATTACGATAACAGGATCATATTAAGGTAACTGGCTAACTACTTATGTGAATTATGGATTTATATGCGGATTACCTCAATGACTCTAGGAATTTTATGTTACTGTCATTGTCACAAGGTTCAAAAATCAACAGTAGGCGCTTGGCACACTGGATCCGATTGGCACGTCGCTTAGATGTCTGAGCGAGATAACGCTATGCGCGCATTATAACTACATCCCGCTCGCACAACAGAGTGACGTGCGAATCGCATCCAGTATGCCAAGCACCATTAGCTTGATTGTATCGTATGCTATGTATTCGTCTCTTTATGAACCAGAACTTCTATTGGCTAAGTTAAGGAGAATAAATACATAAGATGTAAAAAGCTACACGAATATAATATATCTTGAACGAATTGTTTTCGATAAATAATTGATGGACGAGTCGAAGGACTATAAAGTGACCTTACTCTTTTTTGATGTTCAAAAAATAAACATACTAACAAAAGGAATTAGAGTAAAGATCAACTTGGCCCCTATTTATTTACCTGCCAGGTCGTTGCCCTCCAAACTCCAGACAACCTTGAACGTAAAACCACAGATTTATATTTTATACGTACATAGACTAGAGTCCGTTATATTATACTATAGCCTCTTTATTCCTTAAAAATGTCACACTTAGTTACATGTATACATATTTTTAAAAATAAAAATACCGTTAACATAGGAGGAATCGTTATTTCTAAACCAACTTAGTTACAAATATGCTTAATGTGAATACTAGTTCTGATAATAGTTTAACAAATTTTTAGAAAAACTAAATTTGATCAATAATAGTTAAAATTATATTTAAATAATTTCCCACAATAACATTTAGAAAGTCGTAAATTAATAAAATTGTAAAATTTTATAGAAAGTACATAATTGTATTATTTTAATAAATGAGCAAAATTATTGAATAAAATTATCTACTTAAAAAAACATTTCAAATTGAAATAATCATATTTATATCACAGTCTTAAAGTTAATATAAATAAAAAAATAGTACTATAAAAATAGTACCTACACATTTTATTTGTATTTCATTATTCAATTAAAATAAATAAATAAAGGAAAAGAGGTCCTTAGAGTCCGATATCATTGTCCTACTATTCGTATCTCTTTCAAATGATGATCACCGTACTTTAGCCAAATCAGGTTTTCCTTATAAGCGCCTACAGTTTTATATTAGCGACAATAAAATAAATTAGGCCCATAAGGTAAATGATGATAACATTAAGTAGCTAGGCGTTATAATTAACGAGATCCTCATAAAATTAAGCTATTTACCTATCCATTTGCCTCACTGTTCAATCTTTGAAATCCTAGATTCACATTTTATCAGTTTGGTTGTAAAACGTAAACAGTTGTAAACTTCGTTCTATTTTTCGACCTGTTACGAAAAGCTCAAAAAAACACTAGAGCCTTTGGCTTTTTCGTTAGGATACATTTGATCAGTGTCTATAATAAAAAACAATTTTTTACATTTATACCATTATATCGTTAATATCGTTAAGTAAGTATGTAAGTATGATCAACACAGCTCTGCCAATGTATTCCTTTTAAATGTACTCACTGTATTGTAAGCTTGTCCATACCATACTAGGTATGTTATATAATGGTCTTCCTGTAACATTGCGTAAACTTAATAAACAGGCGATTGGTGACATTCTCTTTCGCCAAACCCTTGCTTCTAATTAAAACGTAATGAAATAAAAATAAAAATTAAGTTGTCAAAATGCCATTTTATTTTAATTAACCTTCCCAATCTCTTGTCCTTCTTTGCTAGCATGTACTGTTGCATTTGTGTAGCGACAGACACACAGGCCTAATTAACAGAAAAAGTGTAAGAAACTACGCCAACGAGGCCAATGTTTTGTTTTCAATTTGTAACAACTTAACAAGGTTTATAATTTGCTTAATGTAAGTTAAATAAAGTATCTAAAGTAAGTATGTTAATTATTGCCCCAGTTATATTTTAAAATACTGTACCGTCTTTGTATTCTTCCCATTTTAATTTGTAAAAAAGTCATATGGATTTGATGGTTAAATGCGCTAAAATATACAAGCTGTTTTTCTCTGAATCTGGTAAAATAATTTGTCGGTAGAAGAGGCGGCAAATTTAGAAATAGTAGACGGGCTTTTTTATTTCGCGCTTTTCCTACTGCCAAACATGTTTGTAAGACTATTACTTTTTCATAATTATTTTACAGCAGTTTATTTTTTATGTCTATTTTCGGCATGATTACATAATATTTATGGAAATATCGATATCGATAAAAAAAAAATCTCCCGACCCGAGGCCTACTAAACGTCACATTTGGATTTGGATTCAGCTTGGATTCAGCCAAAGAGCATATATGGATTCAGCTTCAAAATTCAGGAGCCGTCAGATTTTTGGCGCGAGGCGTAAATGTGATGTTTTTTGTTCCGATGTAGCCCACAAGATGGCAGAACCTACTATGCACAAGAAAACACGTGACGTGTACATGACTACATGTTCATGTTTATGGTTCCGATTCAGGCCACAAGATGGCAGACCCTCCAACGCGCACGGTCCCTATACTTTTGCAACAGTTCTACCTAAGGAGATTCTGTTCCTTGCCTCTACCTTCCATACTGTGCACCGTCTGGACTATCAAAACCGCTGCCGACTTATCTTAGTCTGCATCTATGGATTTATAAAAAATAAGTATTGCAGAATTTTGACGCTGTTTTTCTGGACCTACATCTACAGTGGCGCCAAGTGGTGAGCACAAAAACGATAGCCCTCATTGACTTTTAGAAGTCAGCTTATTAAAGGATGACGTGGTGCTGCATATGGGATGCCAGTAATCAATGTTCATCTGTTGAACGTCTCCGACTAAATCAAAATAGCGTATGTGTAATCACACTTGCGTGGTGTTACGCCCTTTTTACTCTGATCCCAGACTGTTTTGAACACAAAACAAATTAAACGACTATAGTGGTTGAGGTATAAATTAGTTGAAAATCTTCCTCAAATGGTCCAGCCAGTGTATGTAGTTACGCTGTTTTTGTTATTATCCTCATATCAATTGACAGTGTCGCTACATTAGTATTATGAACAGTATTTTAACTAGACATGTGTCGTTTACGAGTGAGTGATTTAAATGAACGATATCTTTTGGTTGAACTCACTCACCCTTCAACTCACTGATGATTTAACTCGCTCAGTAACTCATCTATCTGTGTTCCTTGCTCGCTCTTTGTCATTCATGATTCGAATGAGTCTGCCGAGCGTGACGAGCGAGACGATGCGAATATGTTTTGGAGCGGTTCGAAAGAATTTGGAGGAAGTCGGGTAAACATGGCGGAATCGTATCCCGTGATGCGCCATCTTGGTCGCACTTATGGCTGTCTGTATCTGCGTCAAGTAGCGGTACTGATAATTCCGCTACTCGATTCTAGATGTCGCCTACGAAAATAATAAGCTTTTGTTAACAAATCTGATATATGGAGACAGCACTCTATGCTTACTTCTTATTTGTCTATGTTCATCAAGTCAATTAACTGGCAGCTATATTACTTATAGCTATACCAACGTACACTACGATTACTTCTATTTCGGGAGAAACATTGACGAGATACACTTGTATTTCTACCTTAACACAAACAAATTAAAGTCTGTATTTAAAATCCAGTTCAGAGTTATAACGCTAAACACATACACTTTATTTATATCACTTTAAGGTTGAACATCGAATGAGTTAAAATATCTGCCAGTATAAAATTAATTTCAAGTGTTGTACAGAATACCCTTTGACCTGTGTTCTGTGTTATCACCAGAGTTTGTCATTTCATAAGAACTCTTTGAACATGTTGGTGATGTTATAAACATTTGTGAATTAGTGATTAATAAAGTACAGTGCATTTAAAGATAGTGAAACAGGTACGTAAATTACCTAATACCTACTTATCTAGTTACTTACCTATATTAAACTCTAAACACCGTGTCTTCAGTAAGCTCGGTTCTCCATACAAACGTAGTGGCGCTCTCATTTTAAAACGACTAGCTAGATTGCTCTAAAAGTTTGCAATTATAATAAGATAAGTTGTATATAGTCCTGTAATTAGTTTGTAGCTTCAGCAGTGGCAGAATGGTTCCCATTTTATCGCTTGTCACTATGCCCGTCACGTTCGCACTTACATACTTGTTAAAACGTGACAGGCATGGTGACAAATGATAAAGAGCCAACCATCTTAGCCCTACAGATGTAGTTAAAAAATATAGCGAATTTAAGTTGTTCATAAAAAAGTTTTTGCTCTATTTAGTTTGTTTTATAAACTGTAGCTTTATAAACTAATTACAGGATTAGATATACCTAATGTCATTGTATGTGGAAAGTTTCGTTACAATCCAACACGTAGTTTTAAAATGAGAACGAAACTCAGATTGTATGAGAAGGAAAATCGGCCGCGCTTGCAGGGGACTCTTAAGTAGCCTTACCACGAGCTTGTCACTGATATGACACTGACGTATATGTTAGCGTGTGCGTAACTTACTTTCTATGCATCTCGCTCGTACTGGCATATTAGTATTATTAGCGAGCGAGATGTATAGAAAATAAGGGTTAAGAATTTGACACCCCCTCTCCTCCCGTGGGTGTCGTAGAAGGCGATTGTGGGATATGGTTTCAAGTGTGTTGTAGGCGATAAGGTAATCTGTCACAATGCAATATCACAATGCTGTGGCCCTAGTGAAAAAGGGTACAAGTCTCTGGCAGTTTAGGTGTATAAGGGCATAAGTGTTACGTGGAACTTACACCCCTTTACACCTGCGCTGCCAGAGACTTGTACCCTTTTTCACTAGGGCCACAGAATTATTTTTTGAAACCACTTAACTGCTAGAAGTGGCACTGAAATTAGCAGTTTCATGTGCTCTGCCTTTTGGGAATACAGGCGTGGGTTTATGTACATATGTACAGTCAAGTGTAAAAATATGGGTGTACAAATCTTACTCAAAAATATATCCCATAGCATCTTATTCCAGTGTAATAAGAGCGTAGTACCATATTTATGAGACGATTGTTTCGATACATATTTTTGCACTTGACTGTAGTTGGGTGGTTTTATATTGTAAGCTTTGGTATAAATAAGCAAGATTATTACTCATTTGGTGTGACTCACACTTAATCGTTATAATTAGGTTGATTTGTCTGAATAAGGAAGGACGTAGGTATATTAGTCAGAATAATAAAATAATTAATTTTCCGTAACAGTATTGGGATAGAGCTGACGTAGGGTACAATATTTTATGTGAGTTTTATTATTGTTTTATGTTATTGAGGTATTTGTCATTTTAATTATTTTAAATCATACTACATGAGTGAAAGAAGGCTAACTAAGAGAGTGTATAAGTGAGAAGTAGTTGGAAGGGGTAGACCTCGGTGGACTTTCTCTGCAGGGCCGGATTTAGGGGAGGGCAACCGCCTACTGCCCCGGGCCTCCACAAAAGAGGGGCCCCCACAATAGAGAATTCGGAAAATTTACCATTTTATTTGGAAAAAAATTGGGGCCAGGGGGCCTCTACTCCTTTATTGCCCGAGGCCTCCAGACCTCTAAATCCGGCATTGTTTCTCTGATCAAATCGAGGAACTCCTGAAGAAAGGCCTGGTCCAGAGCCTAAACCGGCTAACGTGTATGAGGAATGTGTTGGAAGTGAAGGAACCGAAAGAGGTATGTCAGGATCGTAGCAAGTGGAAACCCGTGGTCTCTACCTACCCCTCCGGGAAATACCTAGGCGTGATTATATGTATTTATGTAAAGCAGACTAAACTTAAGGTTGTTGGCATTTAGGGTAGCAATGTTGCAAAGAGAATTTTCCAGAAATGAAAGTGTTCAGATATATTAGAAATTTTCAGAATTGTCATCAAATTGCACATTGTTAGTTTAGGGTAAGTAAGTGAAGTTTTTCGGCAATAAATCCAAAATACGTTTCGATGTTAACCTTTTAATGCATGCATATGTATAGTAGGATGCAGAATGCATAACAAAAACATGTTGAAACATGATGAAAAACATGTGAAATTAGAACGTAGCTAATAGTTTTTAGGGTTCCGTAGCCAAATGGCAAAAAACGGAACCAAAACGGTAGCAAACATTACTTGGATATTGTGAAACACGCCCTTAATGTCCAAGAGTCGGCTAAGGATGAATTCGACTAGACTTTTAGGTTATTTATGATCAACGGCTCTATTTTAAACTTACAAACATTTACATAATTTTTAAATTAATATTTTCAGGTAAATATGGATGAAGATTACGATCTAGTTATAGACTTAGACGATGAAAGAGAGGAAATACCACATGGAAGTGACAGAGACGAAGAAATGAGACCAATAATCAATAAATATATACAAAACGAAGACACGAGTATGGAACAACATTCTCATAAAGAACTTCAAAAAACAAGCGTAATACAGAGTCAAAATAGCGATCAGAATTCAGATGACGATTACATACAAGTTATAGATGATGACGATGACTACGAACTGTCGGTTCAAAAATTAATAAGTGCTGCAAATAAAATAGGAAGAGAGTACCTTAAAAATATACAAGTAAAAGAAGCGAAAGCTAATGAAATGCTTAACAATAGTCAAGCGCATAAAAGTGATTCAATAAATGGAGATATCACAAATCAAATTCGAGATCACAGGACTTTACATAAGCTTTTTCTGGGTAGAAATCAAGATAGCAAGGACGAATCCATAAATCGAGTTTTAAGTTGTGTTAGAGAAAATCGAATTGCAGAAACAACCAGTTACAAACCAAGTTACGAATCTCAATATGTTACGGAAGATATACTACATCATAGAAACGAAAATACTTTTAAAAGAAGAACGGATGGTTATATGCAAGATGTGAGGACTTTACCTAACATTCAAACTGCAAGACACGCCTATAGATACCTTGATTCAGATAGATCAAAAGTAGATTTAAGCATAGGTGACTATTACCCTATAATGGACAGGTATGAACACAGACATGCTCACAGGCCTGAGCTTCCTTTGAGAAATGATTTTTATCGTCATGATCCAATAAACAGATACACTCATTTCCACGTTCAAAGACCAACTTTAAACACAAATGGCTGCAGGTATAATGCAATGCCCAGGGAAACACACAATCATCATTATATACCAGAAGATATGTTAAGCATAGATGAATACAGACGCGCTGAAATAAACAGAGCTCCACAATTTTATCCTGATAGACCGGATTTGATTAGACTTAATGATTATAAGTATACATCAATAGAAAGAGACGCTTCTACCTACTATGCTTATAGACCACATGAACTATTGAGAAGCGATTATGACAATACTATAACCAATGGATTTCCTGACAATCATTATATGCCTGACCATGCTTTAGATGACTACTGGCAAGCAATGAGCAGGCATGCTTACAGACCAGAAGGTGTAATAAGCATGGAAGACTATGAACGCTCCTTAAGCAACTGGCATGTATACAACAATGCTTATAAACCACCTATAGGTCTAAGTTTGGATCCCTGTAGATTAGTAGAATTTCCTCACATTTACAGACCTGATTTAGTCAATATGGATACCTGCAGAGAACCGATGTTAACAAGAAAAGCATTCTATCCAGAAACTGAAGGTATGTATTGCTACAAACCACGAATCAACCCCTACAAAACTGAAATTTATGATGCTAATGGAAACGATAATTTTAAACTGAATGTATCTCGCAAACAAGAAATAACCAGTACAGCTGCTAACACGCCAAGAAATGCGAGTAAAGATGACAATAAGCTGCAATCTATTTTAAGTACAGGAAATAAAATATCAAAAGCTCAATTGCATATAAATCAAATAATTGAAAAACCCGGAAATCTAGATGTACCTGTATACAAATATAAAAACAGTCTAACCTATAGAACAATGGAAGACCATATAAAAAGCAATAAAACTACTTTGAGCGAGAATAAACCTGAATCAGATATGGATATCTGTAAACCAGGAGTACCTGTTATGACGAATAGACCAGATACAGTAATATTAAGTACTAAACATATTTATCAAAAAAGGACGTATAACCAGAATGCCCAGTCCGATGCTTTAGCTGCATCAGGAATAATTCGCGACACTTATGATAAGATCGAAACAACTGCTAAAGAAATTGAAAACCATGGAGCTGCATTAGACAAAAATGCTGACTTTATACATAAGGTGAACAAGACACATGAAGAAAAAGGAGCTGATCGAGAAGGTAATGCAGTAGAAAAAGATATTAGTATACAACTATTGGTAGTTTTCTTCACACGTGTAAAGGAGCTCGTCAAAGACACTTTTCCAGAATTTTCTAAATCGCTTGAAAAGGAAATTGATAATTTGGGAAAAAGGACGAATAGTGGTAGATTGAAAACAGACATACAGTACATTTGTCCTTTATACTGTTCTGTGTCCACTTATTCTTTACCCCGATTTGACAGCACTGATGATGATAATAGGGTAGAAAAACATGTAAATCGAGCTAAAATTTGTGATGTGTGTAGTTGCATTCAAAACTGTTATAAGTTATACAAGACTAAATATTTTAATTTAGTATTCACGCAAACAGGCGAAGGTAAAGAAAAAAGGACAATGATAGGAAATGACACAGTAAAAGTAAATATGCCTCAGAGTGTACTTGGAATTAGGGCGCAAACCGTCATACGCAGGCGACAAGGTACAGATTGTAAAGAATCTAAAAGTAATCAGGATATTTTAAATATTGATGAAGAATTGAATAAAAATCAGGGTCAGTCCATTACTGATCACAAAATATTAAATAAAGATACGCGTAGTGCTTACTCTACTACAGTTAACAACAAGCTGTCTATAGCTGGCCTACATGATACAATGTTACTAGACTCATTATCGGTATTAAATGGCAACCTAACAAGCAAAAATATAGAAAATGCAATGAATTCGCCAAATTGGGTACCAACCATATCTATTGATGACAATGATATTTCATTACGTATTAATACTCATAATAACCGAATGGAAATCGAAAAACAAGTCCTAAAGACAGTTAATGATGAAAAAGAAATAATAATTGACTACAGTAGTCAAAGCAGACAGAGTTTAAGTGAAAACAGAGTTAATAAGGATAATTGTCCTAAGGACGAAAATGAAGCAAAGCTAATCCTCTCCTTATCTTTCAATGAAATAACTAATGCAGATATAATAGCATCAAAACTAAAGGATAAAATAAGTAAAAAACCTGACACCGTATTCACATGTCACATTTGCAGTTGTACATTCACCTATTTCACATCATTTGTAAGCCATATACAGAAAGAACATAATATAAATGAGATTGACGAAGATTTATCCGAAGAATGTATTGCACAAAAATGTCCATTCTGCGGAGTATATTCGAAACAGAAATATCACAATGAACATGTTGAAAAAGATCATCCAGAAATATTTACGCGTAAAGAAGAAGCTAATGAAATAGAAGTGACAAAAGTGAATAAAAGAAGGAAATCAATGAAAAGGAAGTTCATATTTACATGTCTGGTGTGTCACAAGAATCTCAAGTCGTGCGAAGTACAGAGACATAGAGAGATAGAACATAAGGGGTTGAAGGTAGCGAAGATGTTTACCAAGAAACTATCAAGTATGGATTAATTGTTAAATTTAACAACCTAAGGACAGTTTAAATTAGAATAGATAAATTTAAATACAAGCAATAAATAGCAATACCAAAAACAAATGAATTAACATTTAAACAATAAACATACTTAGTTGTATTATTTTGCTTTTTTTATTTATTCATTTATTTTTTGTGGTATGAGTATCTCCGATATTATTAGTTTTATATATATTAGTTACGCAAAATAAAATAAAACCTTTATTTGGTAGTTACATTTATATTTACAAATTAAAAATAAATTTAGAGTATTTCAAATACATGTCAACATTAATTTAATACTTATTTTCATCTACCAATTGGTAGAAACAGCATTTGTGGTTCATGTTAACCACCATGGTCTATTCACCGTATAATCTTCAACATTTGACTGTCTATTGTCATTATAATTATTCTGTGTTCTTTGTGTTCGCTGATTATTGTATCCATAATTGTCATTTCTATCATAATTTGTTTGATCCCGATTATTACTTCCATAATTTTGTGAATTATAGTTATTATTTTCATAATTATTAGTCCTTACAGGTTTCCGATTAGTGTAATAATTTTGGGAATTTTGTTGATTATTATAATTACCATTATTATAGTCTGAGGAAATAACGCCTCTATTTGGTTTTTGTGTTGTCGTTGTTGTGTAACTTGGTCTATTATTACTGCCTTGTCTATCGTAATTATTATAATCTTGTTGATTATAAGGTCTACCTCTATTAATGTCGTCTTGTTCTTTATTATTTACACCACCTTGACTTCCAGAATAATTATTTACATTTCTATCAGGACGTTGCGCATTATCTTGACTATTACCTTGGGGTCGTCTATTATTATTTAGCCGCTCATTATTTACACTCTCCTGTCTATTATTGCCCCTATAATTATTGTCATAGTAATTGTTATTGTTTCCAGAATTGGCATTATTATTTCCAGAATTGGCATTATTATTGCCATAATTATCATTATTATTTCCATAATTCTGATTATTGTTGGTATAATTCCTCATTTTCTGTGAACCGAAGATTTGGGAAGCTACGAAGGCCCGTTGGATCTTGGCATAGAGGCCTGGGGTCTCAGCAGCGCCACAGGACCTGCCTAGTGACGTCACTCCTACAACACGCCAGATACAGTCCTCTTGAAGTTGAGCGGGTCCACCGGAGTCACCCTGAAAATACAGGGAATATGCAGTTAATGACCAATAATACAAAACAGAAGGCCTACCGCGAACACCGAAGTTTATAAAATACGAGCATTTTTCTCTGTCACTCTAATTACGCCTTAATTGGTAACTTCGATGTCCGCGGTAGGCGCGTCAAACATTCTGATTGGGCAAGTCGGTCTTAGCATGCTTTTCTTTTAAGATCTAGGATAAAGTAGGTACTGAATTGGTAGTCTAGTCCTAGTCATTTGTGCGAGCGATGGGAAAAATTGGTGTCATGTAATGGTATTATCATGAAGGATTTTTTTAAATTAATTTTTTTATTACTTATTTTTTAGTAATATGCCGAGTCTTCTATTCTAATTAACAGTATTTAATTTCAGTATACATCATATATTTGTATAAAATGACTAGTAAAATATGCAATATACAATCTAACCTATATTGTTTACTCTATACGTGCTCATAGAAGAAAACACAAAGGTATATGAGCCTTAGGGAGCCTAGCGACATCTACCGTAAGATGTGTTACACTTCTTAAATATTTTCAATTTGTTTGTATGCTTAATGTTTTCATTTGAGATACCGCATTTTTGCTTAGCACGGCAGCGGTGGTAATCGAGTTTTATGAACGCCCCGCCGTTGCTACGAAGGTCGTATGATTATGATTACACGACGAGGTACTCGTAAGGTCAGGCTAGAACTTCCAAGATATGATGACGTGAATATGGTTCCATTGAAACACTCTTGCTATGGACGCGACCACAGCCTTCGGCGGTCGAACGTGACGCATGGCGCGCGTCATGTCTACAGATGTGCAAGTTACGGAAAGTTTCCAAAAAGCTGGAAAAGTTCACGCAAATTTCAGGAAAATAAGTCCCACAGTAAGCTCAACAAGGCTTGTGTTCAGGGACTTCAGGGTAGGTACTTAGACAACGACATATAATATATAAATACTTAAATATGTAAAATTTATCAGGACTCAGGAACAAATATCCGTGCTCATCACAGGAATAAATTCCCTTACCAGGATTTGAGCCCAGGTCCATCGACTTCACAGGCAGGGTCACTAGGCCACTACCTACTAGGCCAGACGTTTTGTAAACGTCCATCATTTTGAAATAAACCCTATTCCGTACAACAAAGGATTCCTTAATATCAATGTCAACGATTAAATATTCTCAATGATGCCTGTGGACTGTGAACGAACATTTTCGACTCATAAATTGGATCTAAATTACGGTTATATTTCCGAATGACGGGAGATTTCCGGGCGTTGAAAATCACACATGATTTGTTTCTGAAATTTCAGAAAAAAAACATAAGCAATAAAGGAAACATTAATTTAGATTCCCGTACAATATGAGAAGAAAGTCGGGCGTGTGCTTAAACTACGTCCAAAAGAGAGGTATGGGCACTGTGTAGGACACAGCATGCATCACAGCGGATGTCAATTCAGATCTAGAGTAGAGCCCAACTGGGGAAGTACCTCCACCTTACAGAAAACCGCAGCCAAACACTAGACCCTACTCATAGTGCTGTGTTCCTGCCGGTGAGTAAGGTTGCTAGAGGTCAACGAGGGTGCGGAGTTTTTCCATGTGCATGGAACATCCGCAATTTTGGCAAATGCAAATCCGACTGTAAATCTGTAGGCAAGTCATGGTTTAACCTGTGTCAGCGTATTTTGAGCAGCAGTACGGTGGATCCCCATATATGGTAGTATCCTATAGATGTGCTATACGCGTGCACCCGTGAGGGACAGAAACAGAACATACGAGTACACAATGCGACAAAATTAAAAATTCGTTTCAACATCTCTGACAATGTACCAAAAACAACCTACGTAATTTGGTCGGGTTGTTGCCCAAAAGAAACCATATTCAAATTTACGAATAAAAATCAGACAGTGACAAGGATAAACAATAATAGCGCTTTTTCCGCTACTCCTACTGAAAGATACATAAGACTATCCCGTTCGGTTATGCCAAGCTGATGCCTGATCCAGTTATATTAGATTCATTAATCTTTAACACAGCCACTGCCAGCTGCATAGCTTTCCACGAAATTGTCTACCGTTGTTTCGTGATTGTGAAACTGCCCAATTGTGAAACGTGAATTTTCTGAATATTTGCAGGTAGGTATACAAGTTTTTTATCTATGTCATAATGGATGTGAAAATAGCTGAGTAAAATAAATGACTGGAAACGTTGAAAGAAAGTAGGTTCATAATCATAATCGTTTATTGCACCGTGGTAAAAAAGTAAGTTGTTACAAAATAGTAGTATCTCATAGACCCTAATAGGGTATGGCAAACATTTGCTTAAATTAAATATTAAAATAACTACAAACTAGCTTTACAATTTGAGGAGATCAAAACTATCCTTCTTAATAAAACTATCAGTTAGAAAATCGGTTACTGAATAATATGCTTTTTCAGCAAGGAACGATTCCAACTACTTGGCATACGTAGTGACCCTTTCCTCTGCTTTTAAATAATTGGGGAGGTGATTATAATATTTTATTAGGGCTTTTGCGGTATATTTCTAATTTTGGTGCGGGTAATTCGAGTTTATGTTTTTGTCTTTTATTCTGTAGCTCTTTGAACAAATGTATGTTTTTTCTTATGTATGGGACAGCTCATAGAATGCCCGCAAAGCAGAAAAACGTGTCATCAGATACGAACGTAGCCCGTTCGCGATGGCAGTGAATGCTAGGGGGAGAGAAAGATGTTTTACCTGACAAGTATCCTTCCCTCCCCTTTCCTCCCCAGCACAGATCTGGCTGTCCCTCGAAGGTCCTTGAGGCAGCTTGCGCGAGGTCCCGAGGACCTCCTGGCATCGGTTTATGTCCCAAACTGGCAGAGATACACTACGGAGCTCCAGTGATTGGTCGCCTCCTGGAAATGACATTCATATGTTGTTAATAGTATTAAAATCATTTGATTAATTTAATATTTACCAGGTACTTTTCAGTAAAATAAAGATTTTTGTGCGTATTAGAAAAATTTAGTAAACTGGTTACATAGAGATGATTGTGACCATTTATGTAGCTAGTCTACAGCGGTATTGATATACGGGACAGGTAAAAATACTTAAATACAGTGACAGTCCCGTATATACGGGTCGTATGGCAACCCTAAATATAACACTGGCTAGAGGCCTCTCTTTACTTAAATATACACTATTATTTACACGAAATCTTGCATGGGAATAGCATGTGTTTCACTTTTCACTTGACTGAGGCGGTGCCCAGGCACGCTGACTTCACCATCTCGGACGGTTACCAAATGTCTTACCGTATTCAGTGCGGCCCCAACCAGTGGCGATGATGGGCGTGCCCACCGCTGGGGCGGTGCCCAGGCACGCTGGCTTCACCACCTCGGAGAACCTGGAAAACATGAACAGATTGCCATATTCGGTAAAGTCTATAGAGACTAATAACTCTAGCCCATCAATCCCCTTGACCAGCGCGTAATCAAAACGCTGCTTATTTCGTAGTCGACATCTAGCGTCTACCGTCTAGTAGTGTATTTAACAGTACAGCTATTGGACACTAGATGTTACGAGTGACGCGACAGATTAAAAGCATATTGCTCAACAATTAACAACTAATATTACAAGCGGAAGGACTTGAAAATAGAGTTCCAGTTAATCCCAGTTATAGTATTAGGGCCGAGGCAGCTTGTATTTCGGGTACCTGATGTCGGCTGCGACCTTGAACATACTTGGAACTGTACCTATAGCGACTTACTTGACAGCGTTGACAAGTTTGACAAGCACCAAGTCGTAGTAGGACCGAGGCAGCTTGTACTTTGGGTGTCTGATGACGGCTACGGCTGCGACCTTGAAAATACTTGGAACTGTACCTATGGGGACTTACTTGACAAAAGTTTGACAAGCGCCAAGTCGTAGTAGAACCGAGGCAGCTTGTGGTTTGGGTGCCTGATGACGGCTGCGGCCATGAACATACTTGGACCTGTATCTATAGCGACTTACTTGACAGTGTTGACAAGTTTAACAAGCGCCAAGTCGTAGTAGGACTGAAGTAGCTTGTACTTTGGGTGTCTGATGACGGCTACGGCTGCGACCTTGAAAATACTTGGAACTGTACCTATAGGGACTTACTTGACAGAAGTTTGACAAGCGCCAAGTCGTAGTAGAACCGAGGCAGCTTGTGGTTTGGGTACCTGATGACGGCTGCGACCTTGAACATACTTGGACCTGTATCTATAGCGACTTACTTGACAGCGTTGACAAGTTTAACAAGCGCCAAGTCGTAGTAGGAACGAGGCAGCTTGTATTTCGGGTGCCTGATGACGGCTGCGACCTTCACGACCAGCGCTCCGGGGTCGTCCAGGTATGAGGAGCCGAGTTGCACTGCGCTGGGAGGTCCACTGTGACAAATAGACGTCAAGATTAGTTTTTGTTACAATGCTGCTCTCAAAAGGCTCGATGGATCCATGTAGGTATTCATATTCATATTCATTTATTTGTATTAGTTATACATTGTCAGTGTTACATTTTTATTAGGTACATAGGTGCAAGATGGATGTTAAACATAATTACATTAGTACAAAGGAGGATACAACAATAAAAATACAAAATATGTCATTATAAAAAATAATTAAAATTAATACATTAATAGGCTATTCATCCAAGAATTCAGCTACGGAATAATAGGCCTTCTGGATTAGAAACGACTTCAGTTTCAATATAAATCCTAATTTGGTGCGAGCGTTTTTTATATTCATCGGAATCTTATTATAAAGTTTAGGTCCTAATACGTGTAAGCAGACAGCAGATTTTCTTAATAAACACAAAACAGGTACAAAAAGTATCATTTTCAGCACATGAGTGGAATATGGAGAGGGTCCCTGGCAGTGGCAGATTGTGGTAGGTAGACTTTAGTAACTTGCGGCGCAATACACGTCGTAGGGCCGTAGGCAGAGTTGAATTTAAGTATTTCTTAAAGTAGGGCAATGGTAATTTAAGGTAGGATATTGCCCCATAGTGGGGGGCTAGCTACGGCCCTGAATACACATGGGGTCATTTTTCAACTCCAGCCAGACTTCTATAGCTATTCTAGTTTGTTGGGTGCAGCTGAGAATGATTCTTACTTAACAACGGTGTTGTCGCGGTCCTGAAACGAGCAGTGCGCAGCAGTCAGGACGAACTGCTCGCTGACCAGAGAGCTGCCGCATTTCCAGGTGTAGCCAGCCGCCTGGAGATCTGTTAAGAGAATAGTTTCTTACTTAAGAACGGTATTGTCGCGGTCCTGAAACGAGCAGTGCGCAGCAGTCAGGACGAACTGCTCGCTGACCAGAGAGCTGCCGCATTTCCAGGTGTAGCCAGCCGCCTGGAGATCTGTTAAGAGAATAGTTTCTTACTTAAGAACGGTGTTGTCGCGGTCCTGAATCGAGCAGTGCGCAGCAGTCAGGACGAACTGCTCGCTGAGCAGAGAGCTGCCGCATTTCCAGGTGTAGCCAGCCGCCTGGAGATCTGTTAAGAGAATAGTTTCTTACTTAAGAACGGTGTTGTCGCGGTCCTGAATCGAGCAGTGCGCAGCAGTCAGGACGAACTGCTCGCTGAGCAGAGAGCTGCCGCATTTCCAGGTGTAGCCAGCCGCCTGGAGATCTGTTAAGAGAATAGTTTCTTACTTAAGAACGGTGTTGTCGCGGTCCTGAAACGAGCAGTGCGCAGCAGTCAGGACGAACTGCTCGCTGACCAGAGAGCCGCCACATTTCCAGGCGTAGCCAGCCGCCTGGAGAGGAAACACATTGATTTTTATTGAAAAAAATACAATTAGTTATGTATGGAGTGCCCCTCTATATTACTTTTTTTTTTTTAATTTTTAACTTTTGAATTAAGTTACCGATCACAAAATTATCTAGATATAGTCTTCGAGTAAAACGGGTGTGACACACGGACAGTCAGACAGACGGACGGAGACGGACCCACTTTCGGAAGGGCGGACGGACAGACGGACATCACACGAGGAAACTATAAAAGTTCCGTTTTTGCGATTTTGGCTACGGAGACCTAAAAATGGGTTCCGAAAAGTAGCATTGAAGGTGTATGTTCAGTTTTTTATCTTGATCATGCTTGATTAATCTTCTTTAAGTAGGTAGACCCGAAGCATGAGGGAAATCTGTAGCAAAATCAAGCCCTGTATAAAATTTATCTTCTATTAAATCTAGATACTAGAGTCTTAAGCTAGATTATTGTGCCAAGTTACCTGTATTTTCCTCCATCCCAGCAGCGCCATGTGCGGGAACTCCTGTATGTCCACCACTTTGCCTCCCACCACGAGAGGTACAGTTGTGGGCGTGCATTTGCGCACGTTGATCTGAACCGGCTCAGGGCGGGGCAGAAGGGGGATAGCTTGTACCGCTTTTGTGCCCAGTGCTTTGTACTCGTCGCACTCTGAAAATGATATAAAAACATGAAAAAGTTGACTTTAGATCCACAAATCTTGTTTGTATGGGGTATTTAATATTTTTTTAAGTGACTTATTCATTTGCCCATAAAGCTATTATAGGTCTTAGCACATTGTTACAACTCAACAGCCACTCGACTCAAAATTAAATATTGAAAACGCGTCGTCCACTCGTCGTCCACTAAGGTGAACCAAAAGTGAGTTGAGTTGGTGTGGAATTGGTATAGTGTGCGAAGACCTTATGTCTGCATATCGGTAGAGAGGAGGCCTATCGGACGTCCTAGGTATCGTTGGGGTGATGCTGTTGAAGCGGGCTTGCACGATCTCGAACCCAATAACTGGTGGGAGATAGCACAGGATCGAAACAACTGGCGTATACTCGTGTCGGACGGCAAGTCTTATTTTGGCTCGCTGCGCCATTAAGTAAGTAAGTAAGGTTAGCAACGCGATATCCGTTCGCGTTGCTAACCTTACGTTCCGTAACCTTATGTTCCTTTGTTGTCCAGTAACACATGTCAAGCAATTTTTAATCTATTGAAAGTTTTGAACGCTTTATCAGTGCTTATATTCTCTTTGCGGTTATGAAGCGCTTATGTCATAAACAAAAACCTCACTGATACCCCAGGCGTATCAGGCGCAAGTGAGCTAATGTAAATCTTAATAGAAAGTGTGAAGGTTCTTTGACAGCGTCCGCCATGACACCTATAGTTGTCCTTGGCGCTGTGGGCACGACTAGTAACGACGATTGTAGGTTCTTGGCGTTCATAAGGTTATTTTTTTTATCGATAAGTATTTGAAGCATTCCATGGGTTGTCAGTCCGTACAAACACATTTTATTTCGTGTAGGTATAAATTTTTCGGTATTTTAAGGCGATGTTTATTTTTCTAAGCAATTGTATAATCATTTTTTTATCCAAATAGAACTGCTATACATGCGAATCTTCAGAAAAAAAAAAATATACGAGACAACGGTAGACAAATGCATGATATGCTCCTTGCTACAAAAAGCTGTTTAATTTCTAATTAAGTATTTGGTAAATACTTACTTCTTTCCGCCAGCTCTATATACCTCTTCTTCTCAACATTACTCATATAATCTTCATCAGGACCAATAATTATCTCCGGAGTCGCGTCATCATCAGGAAACGCTATGGAATCTTCATCTTTCGGCCTCGGGTTAACCCCAAAATTTGGCCTCTTGGTCACCGGCCTGTTCGTTATAGGAGGCCCATTCGTAACTACAGGCCTAACCCCTTTATTAAATGGGTTTTCTGTCGTATAATAATTATTATTAAAATTTGGTTTTTGCGTATAATAATCGGCGACATCATTTATTTTTCCATCATATATATTATTATTATATTCTTGTAAATTTTGAGGTATTTTGTTGGTTGTACGTATAGTGGTTTTCTTTTTAGGTTTAACTGTAGTGGTAAAGTTATTCGTTATGTTCTTTTTTCTTCTGTAATCGTTTTGGTTTCTGTCTAAATTGAATTGTGGTAAAAAGGGGTTATTGTAGAGATCAAGTTCGTATGATTTTGTAGTTTCTTCCCGTTTTGTAGTTTGCCTGTATGTTTTCTCGGGTCTTCGGGTTGTGACCGCTGACCCGTATGACGGTTGATTCGTTGCAAATGGTTTGAATCCTTGAAAGAAATCTGTAAAGATAAAAAGCAATATGTTAGCTTTAATACATACACACATAACACAATGTCAATTCAGTATACATTATTTTTAAAAATACATACAGATTTAGTGTTTTCATTTGTTTTCGTTTCCAAAAGTGAAACAGATTCAGTCGTCGGACTTGAGAAGTTCGGACTTGGTTCGGACCGTCAACATCTCCTGAGGATGCCTCGTAAAGAGGCGAAACACGTGTCGAGTTTTGGTTTTTTCGGTGGTGGGTTTTTATATTTATTTGCGAATTTATTTTTGCGGTGCGACGGCGGTAACATTAATTGCATGTAAAAATACGCAAGTAAGTATAACGGGTTAGCACTGATTGACTAGCAGGTTATCTTTTCGCGGATTAGCAAAGTAATATTATTTGTTTTAATTCCAAAAGTGAACCCTTTTGATCGCGACGTCTATGGTGTACGGCGCGTCGGCGCGCGTGAATAGGGAATGAATAGGGAACCGGTAAAAAATTGCATTTGTACCTCCAAATGCCCATAATTTTAATACTCCCTAAAACTGCCGGATACGGTGTCAGGATATCTTATACCTTTAAACGAGCAATTCTTGTATTATATATATATTTCTGTGATCTCGGAAACGGCTCTAACGATTTCGCTGAAATTTGGCATATCGGGGTTTTTGGGGGTATACAATCTATCTAGATTAGTCTTATGTTTGGGAAAACGCGTGTTTTCGAGTTTTCATGCGTTTTTCTTACGATGCAGAATATGGTTGCTAATTTCGTGTTGCCGGCCACTGTCCGTCTGGTCCAGCGGGTTAAGACGCGGACTGCTAAACGAGTGTTACGGATTCGAATCTCGCCCGGTGACTAACTTTTTTTTTTATATATGTTCAAGTTTATATATATAGACTAGTTGTTTTAGACTAGTTTAATTTAGTAAAAAAATGTAGTTAAGATTATCACCTATACACCACCATATTACAATAAATAGTTATAACCGAGCAACGCTCGGTCGCCCAGGTACTGTAACACTTATTGGACTACGATATTTATTACTTTTTTAGAATGAAGGGTTTTTTTTTGTTTCTTAGGGCTTGTGCACTTCACGAAAAAATCACGACAGATCACGTTGGGGGAGGGAGACCTCACGTGTTCAAACACGTCAAAAAAGTAGCCGAAAAAACCTCGCGTGATTTATGCACAAGCCCTTATGTACCTACCTTGTGTGTTGTAGTTGTGTACCTATAAACTATAAACCAAGAGTGCAATGTGCTCACATGATTACCTAAATACCTAGACGATATAAATAGCATTTACAAGGTCTAGCTTCCTACCTATAAGTAGGTATAATCATTGTGTTATGCAATAAAATAACAATTTACCGTCGTTTGCATAAAAACACCATTATAACGATGACGCGGGAAATATGGCCGCCGTTTATATAAATATGGATATTCATTCGAACTATAAAAATCTTATTTTAATGTGTTATTGAATCTGTGTATCTCGACCGTTCTTACTAAGGATTTCAAAAGTAGAGTCAGGCTCGTAGGTATATACGTAGGTCACTAGATAAGTTTTGCAATTAGACAAATATGAAACAATGAGGTGACTTATTGCATATATTTTATAAAACTATATTTCCATAGACAATGTTTGGGCGGAAAAAATTAACTTTATTTTTAAATGTACTTATTAAAAAATAGATTTTAACTTTGAAAACGTAGGCGTGGGCTAAGGACGATTTACGCATATTTTATACATTTTAATTTCATACAAAGTTAAGATTTTTTAATGAGTAAATTTAAAAAGAAAGTAAATCTTTTCCGGCCAATCATTGTCTATGGTATTACGGTTTTAAAAAGTATAGTGACCTATGTATAATTTCTAGCGAACATGTGCACATGTTTCGTAACGCCCGTAATAGTTATTTTCACTACACAAACTGGTAAAGGCCCTCTTGATTGTTCAAAAACTAATGAGAAAGCTCGAAAGTTGCATTTTATCCACATGTGGGGCAAAAAAATGATGATGCTTGAGTTGTTTCTTTATGTTAGCTAGTGAATTGACTTTTAAATGACGATTTTGGATGTTTTTTTTTAACACGATCATTTGGATTTGATTTGGTTTGATTTTTTTGGTATTTTATAGTAAGTATTTTCCTCGCGTTGGTGTAATGAAATTTTTTCGGTTCATTCGGAGGCAAAGTTTGTTTACCTAATCCTCGTGTCTTGAAACCCTCACAACGCTCAAGATTCTACTTCTCGAACCACTCGTTCTTCAATTGCTCGTAGTTCAATTTTGCAATGTTTCGTTTGTCCGCGTATCAGTATCAACGAGCGGTTAAACAACAAATTTGCCCCCATGTAAAACAAATAACTATTGCTCTTGTTACCTAAACCAAAAACTCTAAAATAAAAACAATAAGGTATAGTTAATGAATGGAACCGATCAATTTATATTTTAATATAACCGATTCAGACTTTTAAAGTTCGAATTGGCTTCCTGGTGTTTCCAATATTTCTACGTTCAATGGGCCCGGGGATTTTTCTGAGAAGAAAAATTCTTATTTGCTTTTACTCTCGATTTTTAGGGTTCCGTACCCAAAGGGTAAAACGGGACCCTATTACTAAGATTCCGCTGTCCGTCCGTCCGTCCGTCCGTCTGTCACCAGGCTGTATCTCATGAACCGTGATAGCTAGACAGTTGAAATTTTCACAGATGATGTATTTCTGTTGCCGCTATAACAACAAATACTAAAAAGTACGGAACCCTCGGTGGGCGAGTCCGACTCGCACTTGTCCGGTTTTTATACTTAACCAAAAATAAATAAAATAAAGAGTATTTTTTGTACGTCATATAAAGTTTTATATTGACCCATCTAATGAGTACGAACTTAGGAACTGATTTGTCTTTAAAGTACCTATGTTTTCCTTATTCTGCTTTATATTTCTGTATATATATATCATTTGCGAGATTAAAGAGTAAAGCCATACCACCAGGGTGGAAAACGTCCGTCTGTACGTCCCAGATACCGTTAGAGACCCCACCGGCGTGAAGTCGCCTAGAATAGTGTTCTCAAATCTCAGTTGGGTACTCCGGTGGCTGACTGGCCATCTCTAGTGTTAGAGGCCAAGATCCTTTTTGGGTCACTGAGCCAGTCAAGTGGTATGCTTTAAATTATCATAAATCATTCACGATACGCTCTGTGAAGCTATGTAACGCGTTGCCATCTCGCTGAGGTAGTGTCAGTCGCCCAGAATAGTGTTCTCAAATCTCAGTTGGGTACTCCGGTGGCTGACTGGCGATCTCTAGTGTTAGAGGCCAAGATCCTTTTTGGGTCACTGAGCCAGTCAAGTGGTATGCTTTAAATTTTCATAAATCATTTACGATACGCTCTGTGAAGCTATGTAACGCGTTGCCATCTCGCTGAGGTAGTGTCAGTCGCCCAGAATAGTGTTCTCAAATCTCAGTTGGGTACTCCGGTGGCTGACTGGCCATCTCTAGTGTTAGAGGCCAAGATCCTTTTTGGGTCACTGAGCCAGTCAAGTGGTATGCTTTAAATTATCATAAATCATTCACGATACGCTCTGTGAAGCTATGTAACGCGTTGCCATCTCGCTGAGGTAGTGTCAGTCGCCCAGAATAGTGTTCTCAAATCTCAGTTGGGTACTCCGGTGGCTGACTGGCGATCTCTAGTGTTAGAGGCCAAGATCCTTTTTGGGTCACTGAGCCAGTCAAGTGGTATGCTTTAAATTTTCATAAATCATTCACGATACGCTCTGTGAAGCTATTAGACCAGCGGTTGAACAAAAATGGGTTTCGATAATATTAAAGTTTTTTCTTTTTTGATATGTCATTGGGAGTATGTTAAATAATACTTTGGTAAAAAGTTAGAAATTTTAAGGTTGAGCTTTCGGTTATATTTAAATATTTTAATTTTTGCTAATAACTAAGTAAATATAGAATTAAAGTTACAGAAAACTTTAGCATATCGAATAACACTTCAATTTATGTACAATTTTCAGTTTTTAGAAATCTGGAACAGCTGCTTTCTAGTAAACGTAAAAACACGAGTTATTTTGTAAATATAGAATTAGAGTTGCTGATATTGCAAAATTACGATATTATCGATCAACTTAGTATTCTAGTAAAAAGTTAGACATGTAGACAATGTGCTTGTCTAGATATTGATTTCAGGTTAAGCAGTATAGCTAATATTGAATTAAAGTTTGTAGAGTTAATAATAATCGATCATCAACAATGATCTCAGTTACTAAACAAAAATTTAGAAATATAAAATCACGGCGACACTCATTACTGATATGTATGCATTCCTTGCTTATATAAATACGTTACGTTTCAAACGCGCGGCAAGTTTGCGCGCGCCGCGCGCTGTGGCAGGAGGCAGCGAACAACGGTAGTGGGGAGCGGGGTGCCCTTGACTGCGTCTACGGTCCATCAAAAATATTCCTAAAGCGTGTTTTAAATTAATAGCAATAGAAAATTGTTATTTTGTTGTTACTATAATAGGTATTGCCCGCGGTTTCGTTCACGTAGAATTCGTTATCGCGTTACATGAATATTATTTATTTATTTAAACTTTATTGAACAAACAAAAAAAAAACACAAATGGCGGACTTAATGCCAAAAGGCATTCTCTACCAGTCAACCATTGGGTCAAATAGAGACAAAAAAAACACATTCTCATACAGATGACCACCCTTCCTTGTACCATTTTAAAAGCCAGTTGCAGCTTTTCTTTCCCGATTTTTTTCAGATGTTTGGACTTGGTATTTTTCTCGCGATAGTTATTTGTTTTAAGGGGAATGTTGTTGTTAACCGCTAATGCTAATATTGATAACCGATAGTTATATAGAGATACGTTATAAGGTATATGCACCCTCATGTTATTTATTTCTGATAAGAAATAAATGTAAGACAAAATTCACAGTGATACATTTCAAGTAGGTTGCCTTGTAAGATTGCGTACGGATAGTATTTTTGTTTGTTATTTCACCGTATGATATATCAAATGAAAGCTTATTTGAAAGTTGCCGTATTAAAAAAGTTGGTCCAGTTAATGGTCGCCTAGATTAACCGATTTTTATATAAAATGTAGGCAACCATGGACTGGACCAACTTGTTAAAAATAAAAAGGCAACCTAGTACAGTTAGTAATATAGTACCTGGGCGACCGAGCTTTGCTCGGTTATAACTATTTATTGTAATATGGTGGTGATAATGTACATAAACTTAAAAAGTAAAATGTGAACTGACAATTATTATTATTTACAATCGATTTTAACATTACAGCACTTGTCACAGAGTAACGCCATCTATTGTCGATTTCTCTTATTACATAGGTCATTTTTTTTTACTAAATTAAACTTGTGTAAAACAATAAAAATTAAAAAATTATATAATAACTTGAACATATAAAAAAAAAAACAAAAGTTAGTCACCGGGCGAGATTCGAACCCGTAACACTCGTTTAGCAGTCCGCGTCTTACTCTTAACCCGCTGGACCAGACGGACAGTGGCCGGCAACACGAAATTAGTGACCATATTCTGCGTCGAAAGAAAAACGCATGAAAACTCGAAAACATGCGTTTTCCCAAACATAAGACTAATCTAGATAGATTGTATACCCCCAAAAACCCCTATATACCAAATTTCAGAGAAATCGTTAGAGCCGTTTCCGAGATCACAGAAATATAATTATATATATATATATATACAAGAATTGCTCGTTTAAAGGTATGAGATAAAATAACTTTTCTTTTGATATATCATGTGACGTTTTCGTTGACACACTAAAAGCACAGTGTAAAAAGTAACAGTGGGCCGACGCCTTTGATGTTTGCGTAAATGCCGACACCGCTCAAGGTCTCCGTACCTACCTAGGGTTATCACAGACTTACACAACTGCCCAAAAGAGGATGGAAATGTTTTTAGTTTTCATGTTGTATGATGTATGTGTACTAATTTTACAAATGACGTCCATTTTGGAAATAAAGATGGCGGACGTCACTTTTTTGAAAAAGTCGTCATGGGTGTTGTTTTCTGGGTTTTTAGGGGTGTGGATTTCAAAAATGGCATCTATTTTGAAAATAAATATGGGGGACGCTACTTTTTGAAATGGGTGTCGATGTGTGTAGCCGAGATATCAACCACCTTTAATTCTAAAATGGTCTCTATTTTTGAAATCTGCACCAACAAGAACCGCCAAAATTGACGTCATTTTTGTAATTGGAACCCCGAGGAACCTCGGAGATGACACCCATATCGATTTTTAAGAAAAATTAATGTCCGCCATCTTGGATTTCAAAATAGACGTCATTTTCGTAATCGGAATCCTGAGGAACCTCGGATATGACACCCATATCGACTTTTAAGAAAAAATATGTTCCGCCATCTTGGATTTCAAAATGAACCTCATTTTCGTAATCGGATCCCCGAGGAACCTCGGAGATGACACCCATATCGATTTTTAAGAAAAATTAATGTCCGCCATCTTGGATTTCAAAATGAACGTCATTTTCGTAATCGGAACCCCGAGGAACCTCGGAGATGACACCCATATCGATTTTTAAGAAAAATTAATGTCCGCCATCTTGGATTTCAAAATAGACGTCATTTTCGTAATCGGAATCCCGAGGAACCTCGGATATGACACCCATATCGACTTAAGAAAAAATAATTTCCGCCATCTTGGATTTCAAAATGAACGTCATTTTCGTAATCGGATCCCCGAGGAACCTCGGAGATGACACCCATATCGATTTTTAAGAAAAAATAATGTTCGCCATCTTGGATTGCAAAATGGACGTCATTTTCGTAATCGAAACCTCGAAGAACCTCGGAGATGACACCCATACCGATTTTTAAGAAAAATTAATGTCCGCCATCTTGGGTTCCATAATGGATGTCATTTTCGTAATCGGCACCCTGAGGACTTTCAAAAATAATGAAAACATCAAATACTACATGATACATATACAAACAGAAGCAAGAAACAATTTCTTGCTTTTTAAAGTCTTAAACTACTCATAATTTCTTAAATAAGTTATAAAACATGTCCGCCATTTTGAATTTGAAAATTGATATCATAATTATGATATATTTTTGTTTACACTGAGACAAATAATTAGCACATGTCGTATGAAATATTTTAATTGTGTGTGTTTTTTTTATTTATTTTTATACTAGGTACGTCGGTGGCAAACAAGCATACGGCCTGCCTGATGGTAAGCAGTATCCGTAGCCTATGTACGCCTGCAACTCCAGAGGAGTTACATGCGCGTTGCCGACCCTAACACCCTCCCACCCCTCGTTGAGCTCTGGCAACCTTACTCACCGGCAGGAACACAACACTATGAGTAGGGTCTAGTGTTATTTGGCTGCGATTTTCTGTAAGGTGGAGGTACTTCCCCAGTTGGGTTCTGCTCTAGATCTGGAATGACATCCGCTGTGCTGTGCCCTACCACACAGAGCCAGATGACATTTACAATGCCCATACCTCTCTTATAATGCCTGTGCTAAAAATGTGATTGCGAACTACCTGCAATAACTATACAGTACCTGGGCGACCGAGCTTTGCTCGGTTATAATTAACTATTTATTGTAATATGGTGGTGTATAGGTGATAATCTTAACTACATTCTTTTACTAAATTAAACTTGTCTAAAACAATAAAAATTAAAAAAAATATATATAAAATTGAACATATAAAAAAAAAAAAGTTAGTCACCAGGCGAGATTCGAACCCGTAACACTCGTTTAGCAGTCCGCGTCTTAACCCGCTGGACCAGACGGACAGTGGCCGGCAACACGAAATTAGCGACCATATTCTGCATCGAAAGAAAAACGCATGAAAACTCGAAAACACGCGTTTTCCCAAACATAAGACTAATCTAGATCGATTGTTTACCCCCAAAAACCCCCATATACCAAATTTCAGCAAAATCGTTAGAGCCGTTTCCGAGATCCCGGAAATATATATATACAAGAATTGCTCGTTTAAAGGTATAAGATAATTAGGCATTAAAACACTCGTGTGATTTTTTTAAGAAACTCACTTCGTTCGTTTCCTAAGCCCACACTCGTGTATTTTAATGCCTTTTATTATATAGCAGTAACATAAACTACTAATATATGTTGAAAGTAAGTACAGGCGGCTAACACAATGGTACCAAAAGACAAAAGTTTTGAAAATGTAATTTTCATCATCGTCACTTGGCTGTACATTTGAGGGCCTATCGCGAACCACGTTCGACGTGTTACCTCTCTGTCGCACTTGTAAATTCGTACGTAAGTATGACAGGGAGGCAACACGTCGAACGTGGTTCGCGGTAAGCCCTCTGATGCCACCTCCATTAGTCTTTTGTACGCCGGTATAGCCTTCGACTGTATAATCTACACTTTTTATGGAAACGTAGTTCCTCCTTCCCGTAGAAATATTTAACTTTCCCATGACCAAGAAAGATTATTTGCTCGCAGTTATTAACTGCTCAATTCCTCGTTTTTTCTCTGTTACTAAGTCAGTACAGTACATATATCAAACATTTTTCACTCATTTTGAAGTCATAATAACTTTTATTCTATAATTAAATTCATGTAATGTCCGCATCTAATTTATGTGCACGATAAACAAACAAATGAATGATTTGAAAGAAAAGACAAACAGCGCTTGCGAAGCTGAGCGGGGGGCGCGGGCGGGGCGAGGTATCTATCGCTCACTAGGTCGGCTACGATAGGCTCCCGGGCGCCGAGCCGACATGTTGACGGACCAGCGCGGCGTGGTTATGAATTTCGCGCCTTTTTAAGTTGATTTTACTATTACAATGCAAGCTACACACAGATATTTCTACCTTTCTATAAAATGGCTGCATATATTATTTTATAGTAATAGACTTATCTCTACGGACTTTAATTCAATATTAGATCTTACAGGACAAAAAACGCTTATTAATTGTAAAGCACATATCCTATTCTTCTAATTTTTTGCCTTGCCTATTAACTTAAGAATTTAGATATGATATTGTGGATTTTTCAAACTTTAATTCAATATTGACAAAATAATAAGCTAATTTGAGTTTGACAAAGTAGCGCGTTGATTTTTTTTCTAAAAAATTGATAGCATAAAGCCTCATACATATTATAAAAGACGATGCTTAAATTTTGTACTTTAATTCAATATTCAAAATTCATCAATAAAAATACATAAATACCTTATTTATATCTAACGCTCGTTCTAAATTTTCTTCATATATTACAAATATGCTTAAAAATATGTCCCATACCAGATAAACATCACTTTTCACTCTTTAGAATTATCGAAACTTATAGGGCAAAAATCCGGTCCCACTATTGGTCTATATGTAACGCGTTGCCATCTCGCTGAGGTAGTGTCAGTCGCCCAGAATAGTGTTCTCAAATCTCAGTTGGGTACTCCGGTGGCTGACTGGCGATCTCTAGTGTTAGAGGCCAAGATCTTTTTTGGGTCACTGAGCCAGTCAAGTGGTATGCTTTAAATTTTCATAAATCAGTCACGGTCTCACGGTACGCTCTGTGAAGCTATGGAACACGTTGCCATCTTCGCTAAAGCAGAGTCAGTCTGTAGCGTCGCTGAAGGCAAAATTAAAGAGGTTATGGCAATCAAATTAATGACAATTGGATTGACATATACAAGCGCTGGTGGCCAAGCGGTAAAAGCATGCGACTTGCAATCCGGAGGTCGCGGGTTCAAACCCCGGCTCGTACCAATGAGTTTTTCGGAACTTATGCGAGAACTATCATTTGATATTTACCAGTCGATTTTCGGTGAAGGAAAACATCGTGAGGAAACCGGACTAATCCCAACAAGGCCTAGTTTACCCTCTAGGTTGGAAGGTCGGATGGCAGTCGCTTTCGTAAAAACTAGTGCCTACGCCATTTGAGCCGTGGCAAAATGCCGGGACAATGCGAGGAAGAAGAGAAGGATTGACTATTGACATATTATCTTAGTTTGTCTAACATTTCGTATGTATCTCTCTCAGTTACTTAAAGGTCAGCTGGAAGAAATCCATTAAGGAGATAAGTTCCCCTTTGTACACATTTACTGTATTCTTTCTGTGTTATGTACTTGTGCAATAAAGTGTAACTACAACTACTAATAGTCCGTTTGGTAGATGCCTACAATGTATCTGCTTCGCCTTGTGGTATTACTCGCCCTTAAAGTCGAAATTCATATAAGTAGTTTATCAAAAGTCGACAGTGCGTATGAGTCACAAGCAACAACACTTGATCTGATCACCGTTGAGCCTTATACCTTTGCTGTAAGGTTTACGATTCGTCATTTAACTGTGTGAACGATACATATCGAACTAAATATGGATTTCTCGTTGATCGATAATGAAGGCAATTTTTTAAATGGCCGAGGTCTGCCTTAAACCTTAACCTTTTCTATAAGGTCCAAGGGCTTCTTAGTATTCGGAGGTACGTAAATAATACAGGATGAAATTTTAACCACCAGTTATACTCTGCGTAGTAACTTCACTGACTGACTGAGGTCATAATGAACAACTTTTATTATGGGACCAATTTCGAAATCGCGAAAAAAAAATGCTGTTTCATACATTCCGGCTAATGTGATGCCGCTGCTTTCTATGGGACAGCCAAACTATTTTTGAGATTTTTCCATTAATAAAAATTGTTCCGTATGACCTATGAAGTCACTATGCATAGTATGGCTGGAGGTTAAAATTTCACCACTATACTGTCTGTAATCTTTTACAAAAAACCAGCCAAGTGCGAGTCGGACTCGCGCACGAAGGGTTCCGTACCATCTATAAAAACGGCAAAAAAATTACGTTTGTTGTATGGGAGGCCCCTTAAATATTTAGTTTATTCTGTTTTTTTGTATTTGTTGTTATAGCGGCAACAGAAATACATCATCTGTGAAAATTTCAACTGTCTAACTATTACGGTTCATGAGATACAGCCTGGTGACAGACGGACGCACGGACGGATGGTCGGACCCGGAATAGGGTCCCGTTTTACCCTTTGGGTACGGAACCCTAAAACCGAAGGGATTATTATAGAATATAATTCGCAAATAAACATTAAATATTTACTATCACCGGCGTGTAAACAACAATATCACCGGTTGAGCACTTCGTGGAACGAAACGTGTCTAAATCAGTGGGCGCGGAAAAGTTCGTATGGGAAAATGCCGTATGTACAGTCAGCATCAAAAGTAGCGGATGAAACAACGCGCCAAAAGTATCTGATATTCCGGATAACTTTTCCAAATATAGATAAATTTCTAAAATTCGCGTACAAATAATAAATAAATAAATATTATAGGACATTATTACACAAATTGACTAAGTCCCACAGTAAGCTCAATAAGGCTTGTGTTGAGGGTACTTAGACAACGATATATATAATATATAAATATTTATAAATACTTAAATACCTACATAGAAAACACCCATGACTCAGGAACAAATATCCATGCTCATCACACGAATAAATGCCCTTACCAGGATTTGAACCCGGGACCATCGGCTTCGTAGGCAGGGTCACTACCCACTAGGCCAGACCGGTCGTCGACAAAAGGTCGGTCGGTGTACAAAAGTATATCTTTTACAGTCTTAGTTGTTCTTTATTAAAAACATCACTTTTTGTTATGCTGTTACACAATGGTAGATACTTATGAAGCGTTACTTGATTCGCTACTTTTGATGCTGACTGTACTCTATGTACTCATACTAACTGTAATATGTAATACGATTTTGGCAAAAAATTCATTTTTGGTACAAGCATTTATCGCTGACTGTACCTTTTACTCATCGAGACGATTCTAAAAACCCCACAAACAAAATTAGGTTGCGTTGTTTTATCACAGAGTTCCTGTGGCTACCCCCTGTCTCCATCATCAGATCAGCTCGATGGTACCATAATATTGCATTATCACCTGACTTACATATTTAAGTATGCAAACTTTCAGCTTCATTGGAAACCGGGAAGTGGGTCAAAAACTTGCAAGATTTGATTACAGACAGCGAATGGGGCAGGTGAAACTAAATAAAAGCTATGTCTTTCCCATAACGGAACAATGGTGTTCCGGACAGTTGGGCGACGTGCGCGGAGCCGAAGGCAACACGTAGAGCTCTTTTGATACTTTGATGAAATGTAAGGGATTCACCGAGCGCATGCTGCCCTTGCCCGTGTCATGGGACGCACGCAGCTGCGCCCGCCAGGGTGTAAGGACTATTGGGAGTTGATCTTGATAGAATCTATAAATGCACTAGATTAGGCTAAGTATAGGCAGGCCTAATAAAATGGAAAATATACATTTAATGTTATCATATTTGATAAACTCCACTTACCATAAAACTGTGAGGTAGCAGAGGTCACCAAAAACAGCAAAAGTGCGGTGCGGCCAACGTTCGACGCCATCTTTTAGGACCAGTCTGGAAATAGAATACCTGTTCTAAGTTGTTATGTTAGTTAATCTTATAAACAACGTGTAAAAGCGAATTTTAACTGTCGTGAGACATACTAACATTATACTAATTCTACGGATTCCAATTACATGTTTTTAGTCACTCGCGCGACATGTTTCGGAGGGCTTAGCGCGAGTGACTAAAAACACGTGAAATCCGTAGAATTCATCATGTTCATCCTCACACCCTAGAACCTAAATGGTCGTGTACTGTGCGGTTTAAGAGGAATTTCCTTCCGAGAACGCTTCGGCTGTGGAATGAGCTTCCTGCCGAGGTTTTCCCGAGGGGCTACAGCCCTTTTCACAGCAGTCTTTTTTAGAGACTAACAAAACAAACAAACAAACATTTATTCAACAAATAGGCCACGGGGCACTTTTACATGTCAAAGTTTTTACAATAAATAACAAAATACAATTACGAATATGGAATTAATTAAACATTAGATACTTTATTAGAGATGTATAGTCTCTAATTGTCGAATTACACGAAAAAATATCATAAAAAATACAAACAATAAGTACTTAAATCCTTTAGAGTTATAAAAGTCTCTAAGTGTCAGAGATAAAATATAATTTTAAAAAATTACAATTAAAATATTAAATATCCTTAGAGATTTAAAGGGTCTCCAAGGATTGAATTATTATATAAATAATTAAAAGACATGAAATTAACAAACAGACAAGAACCGAATGAAGTGTCTCACGTTAATGCCACTCAGAAGTAAAGTTACATACTTATAACATAACATACTAGCCCATGTAAGCTTAAACCGACCGGTCTGCACAAACCGCACCCGTTCACGAGTATGACGCGTATCTCAGTCATCGCCGCCCTCAACCTTCATTCGGGAAATTGGCGACCCGACTTGCGCCCCTAATATCTTGCAGGGACCATTTCTGGACCGGTATTAGTCTAATATTATTAGTGAGTTGCCATGGTAACCAATACGATATGACAGTTCGTGGACTAATAATATTAGACTACGAGTAATACCGTACGAGAAATAGACCTCTGCTCTAGAGCCGGGCCTACTGGAGGCGTAGGCAAATCCGCCACTGATTTTAGTCAAATTAATATTTAGAAAATGAATCATTGGACAAAATATTCTTGGAAGTACTACAATCTCAAGATTCCGGTTGGTCATATTTGCGTGAATTGTATAGTTGGCTGCACAACGGTTGACGGATACATAGTTCGTTTTTTTTTGCATTAGAAAAAAGGTAAAGGGTAAAGGTAGGTGCTAGGCCTACATGAATAAAGTATATTTGAATTGAATTGGTAAACAATGTTGACATGTCTTTTTATTGAGAAACGCTTTTTAAAAATCAGTAAGAATTACTTATGAAAGAAAAAGAATGTAAATGATCGTATATGATTTATAATTGTTACATATTTGCCGTGAGTTATTTTTCAAAAGAGTTTTTCAATAAACAGACACGTCAAAATCGCTTTCCTTCTTTTTACCTAATGCAAAAAAAATTGTATTTTATATAATCGTGGTATGATAGAGACCTATATAATACTTTTTCTACGAGTCATGTAAAATAATATATTTTTACTATAAAACCTAAATAATTAATGGAAATTGGTATCACAGTAGACAAAAATGTAATACAAAAGACATAAACGTGCGACCCCGTAGAAACGTACGTTTAGTATTTTCTATGGGAGCGCGGCGGCACTTAAATCCAAAATAGACCCTTGAGGGCCTTGAGGCATTGTACAAAGGATGTTGGCGGCATTTCCTCGTTTGTTGATACTTTGTGCGAGGGAGCTGCCAGCTCTTCGGTTACCAGTTACGTCAACCAGACGCTTCTCGATTTCTACAAAAATCTTGTGCGCGCTGGGACCTCTCTAAATATTTATTACGTTTCAAAATTTTGGCACTTTCCGCCGTCTATTTTAATTGTCATTGGTGACCCGATATTACGTCCGTGGGATTCGAGGTGTTAAAACCAGAATCTGTGTATGGCCCATAATGTTTTAATGTTGTATGTTAAGTAGGTTGGGTGGGATTTCGCCGCTCATTGTTATCCAACCGGAACTAATCACAGCAAAAAATAATTTTAAGTCAACATACATTTTATTGCACGTCATCCAAACTACGTAGTCATGTAGGTATTGTAGGTATCGCACCGCAGAGAGAGACCACTTACACCACAAGCATTTCAACATGATGATTAAGGACTTAGAAGAAATCCTGAATCAAAAATAGTGCTCATATTCCACTCTGGACATGTTGAATGTGGCAGTCCGAACAGTCTCCTGATCGTTATGTCTGGATCCGATCAGTAAAATAATGAAGCACTGGAACTCTATTCATTTGGAGTCCAGATGTAACATTTAAGTATAGGTATGTAAGTTTAATGTTAATATTATTAGGGTTCCATAGCCAAATGGCAAAAAACGGAACCTTTATGGATTCGTCTGTCCGATTATGTCACAGCCACTTTTTATATTAAGTACGTATCAAGAGTCTGTCTAATATTGTGTTGTTACTAACTTACGGCCCAATTCGAAGAATGATTAAGACTCGTTTAAGATCTTGGAAAGATCTTTAAAAGATCGATAACTAAACTACATGTCAAAATTGACGTTTAATTCGATTCCGCTGTGATCCCATTAAGATCTATCTACGATATTTCTAACGTCAAAGTGGCATTGGTTGCCCGAATCGAGCTGCTTCTGTCAATTATAGGGAGCGTGCATGAACTGTAGGAGGCAGCACAGGAGCCGTCAAATTTTTGGCGCGAGGCGTAAATGTGATGTTTACTGTTCCGATGTAGCCCACAAGATGGCAGAACCTACTATGCACAAGAAAACACGTGACGTGTAAATGTACATGTTTATTGTTCCGATTCAGGCCACAAGATGGCAGATCCTCCAACGCGCACGGTCCCTATACGACATACAAACGATATCTAAATGAGAACTTATCTAAACCAGAACTTATCGTTATCGTATCTCATTCATCGAATCGGTATAGTTGCAAGTTCGTATAATACTAATAACTCTATGGACAACAAAGTCTGAAATAAAGAAAATGTTGTTATTTTTATTTAGTATTTATTAACAACGACTTTTTTTGGGGCGTAAAAAGGTAAAGAATAAACGCTGTCTCGCCAACAAATCACATAAGCAGAGGACCTACCGCGAACCAAGTTCGACGTGTTGCCTCTCTGTCGCTCTTGTAAATTCGTACGTAAGTGTGATAGGGAACGTAAGTGTGATAGGGAAGGTGACGTTGCCGTCGAACGTGGATCGCGGTAGGCCGTCTGTTTGGCGCGTAACTTTAACATTGGTTATGTATATGCCTTTGAAAAATAAACGTAAAAAAAAACATTAACGAAAATATTTTTACACAATTCGATGTATATTAAATACATTTATGCCCATTTTAATTAAAACAAGAGTTCGGAGACTTAAGAAGCTTTTATTCTGATTTTTTTTCCTCCTAACTCTTACAATCACATTAATATGAATGCTTATAATAATCGAAAAATGTCAAACAAAGGGCTTTGGTTAATATATATATATATATTTTATATATATATATATATATATATATATATATATATATATATATACATATACTACGTCGGTGGCAAACAAGCATACGGCCCGCCTGATGGTAAGCAGTCTCCGTAGCCTATATACGCCTGCTACTCCAGAGGAGTTACATGCGCGTTGCCGACCCTAAACCCGCCCCCCCTTCTGTGTAATTACATTTTCCACAATATTGACAACCGGTCTGGCCTAGTGGGTAGTGAGCCTGCCTATGAAGCTGATGGTCCCGGGTTCAAATCCTGGTAAGGGCATTTATTTGTGTGATGAGCATGAATATTTGTTCCTGAGTCATGGATGTTTTTTTATGTATTTAAGTATTTATATATTATATATATCGTTGTCTAAGTACCCACAACACAAGCCTTATTGAGCTTACTGTGGGACTTTGTCAATTTGTGTAATAATGTCCTATAATATTTATTTATTTATTCCAGGGAGGTCTAGACTACGTTTGTATCAAATAATAAAATACTTAATAGAGAAGCGTTCGTCTACTATCATCTTCACTGTCAGCGGTCAGACATTTAATATTTAATCATGTAAAACGTTAAAACTAATGTACAACTAATTACTAGTAATTACCTAACAGTTAAAAGATAAACGTAATTGTTCTACAGATTTGTGTCCAACTAGGTCGATATTTAGTATCATTCATAATGGTATAAGGGGAATCACCTGTTTCGTTATGTTTTAGTGGCATACAACATTTTTCATCTTCGATACAAAAACAAAAAGTATAATCGAGTAGGTACATCTAATTAATAATTATTCATGTTGCGGTTTCGAGCGTATAGTTACGTCCGTGTATGCCGACGGAAAGATTTCAAAATTGCAAATTTTCCTTCATGGGAAGACCTCTAGAAGTCCTAAAACTTTCCGAAATGGAAACTTTTTTTATTACACGTGAAAAAAATAATTAGAAAACCTATGGGTGGGCAGATTAATCAAAATACGCACAACGTATCAGTATTGCGATACAACAAGTTGACACCTCAAGGGTCTATTTTAGATTTAAGCTAGTTATAGTAATCCTCTGTACATTATCCATTATGCACATTGTTATTGTAAGTAAATAATTTGTCGATTTTTATCAAAATAGATAAAACTAAATAAGGGTAAGGATAGTGGCTGGACACAAATATATTTACTCCTGTGGTAAATTACTAAGCTCAAAGCTGCTCAGTATAAGCTCAAAGATCACCATCTATCGAACCATCATCAGTACTGTTGTCACCTACGCCTGTGAAACCTGGGCCACAACCCAGTCGGACGAATATATTTGACTTGGTACATACTAGTTATGTATTCTGTAGCATTAGTTTATGAGACTGCTAGTTTAACAGTCCAGACGCGGTTTATTTATTTAGTATAAATTTTATTTTGACACTTGGAGAGACTTTACACCTCCAAATTTTATTAGTATTAGTACTCTGACATTGGGGACCTTTTACATCTCCAGATTTAATGTGTTTTTTAACCATAGAGACTATACATCTCTATTGTATTGTAGTAATTATTTATTTTAAGATTATTATAATGTAATGTTTACCCAGGTATTGGCTGTTGTATTTATAAATGTTGTTATGTATTTTTCTTGTCACTATATGATGTTACTATAAATGTTGTATTGACTTGTAAAAGAGCCCTTGAGGCCTACTTGCAGAATAAATTTTTGAATTTTGAAGTAATTCGAGAGGCAAGTACTACGAAAATGTATGGCCCGTCAAAGGACAATAGGACCGGCAGCGTATGAACCATGAATTGAAAGCTGATCAAACAGGAGACCATTGTTAGGTTTTGCAAATCCCAGCGGCTGAGATGAGTGGGTCACCTTGAAAAAATGCCCTATAAATTATGAGAGCTGCAAACATTATGACAAGGTGGACGATTAAAACTTTTAGAACGCCATTTGACTTTGATCTTTATTCTTTCACTGATATGTGTTAAATTTGTTGTAAGTGTGGCGCCATCTTACCGGGCACAACCTAAAGGTTTATGGCGCCAACGCTCGAAACGATGTCGCTATACCTTTGGCCTTTGATCTATTAGATGGCGCCACTTTGTATATTAACCATAGGCGTGCCCCTACGTTCGACCTTTTAGATTTTTGATTACTGTAAAAATTAGGAGCGAAAAACAGATTTCATACAAATTTTTAGATGCTCCTAACTCTTATAATAATTATAAATTCGAAAAAAATCAAACGCAGGGCATAGCTGTGGTTAATATACAACAAATTGTGTCCAAATATTGACAATAACTTTAATATCCAGAGAGAAAAATGAGGACTACGTTTGTATGAAAAGGCATAGAGAAATAAGAAGTAATAGAGTGCTCACTCCATACATCAGTTTTGGTACCAAAATGCTTATTATATTCGCAGTCGACATCTAGCATCGAGTAGCGGAACTGTCAGTCTAATGCTCAGCGAACTTTGAGCATTCGATTTTTTGTTTGCCGCGACATCTATTGTCGAGTAGCAGTACTGAGAGTTCCGCTACTTGATGCTAGATGTCGACTGCGAATATAATAAGCATTTTGGTACCAAAACTGATGTATGGAGTGAGCACTCTATTACTTCTTATTTCTTTATGGAAAAGGTGATTTCAAGCGGGTCTTCCAGTTTCGTCTAAAGTGCGATAAAACGCCGCGCCGGCCCGTTAAAATCTTATACCTTTAAACGAGCAATTCTTGTATATATATATATATTTCTGTGATCTCGGAAACGGTTCTAACGATTTCGCTGAAATTTGGTATATGGGGGTTTTTGGGGGTATACAATCTATCTAGATTAGTCTTATGTTTGGGAAAACGCGTGTTTTCGAGTTTTCATGCGTTTTTCTTTCGACGCAGAATATGGTCGCTAATTTCGTATTTAGACCAGCGGTTGAACAAAAATGGGTTTCGATAATATTAAAGTTTTTTCTTTTTTGATATGTCATTGGGAGTATGTTAAATAATACTTTGGTAAAAAGTTAGAAATTTTAAGGTTGAGCTTTCGGTTATATTTAAATATTTTAATTTTTGCTAATAACTAAGTAAATATAGAATTAAAGTTACAGAAAACTTTAGCATATCGAATAACACTTCAATTTATGTACAATTTTCAGTTTTTAGAAATCTGGAACAGCTGCTTTCTAGTAAACGTAAAAACACGAGTTATTTTGTAAATATAGAATTAGAGTTGCTGATATTGCAAAATTACGATATTATCGATCAACTTAGTATTCTAGTAAAAAGTTAGACATGTAGACAATGTGCTTGTCTAGATATTGATTTCAGGTTAAGCAGTATAGCTAATATTGAATTAAAGTTTGTAGAGTTAATAATAATCGATCATCAACAATGATCTCAGTTACTAAACAAAAATTTAGAAATATAAAATCACGGCGACACTCATTACTGATATGTATGCATTCCTTGCTTATATAAATACGTTACGTTTCAAACGCGCGGCAAGTTTGCGCGCGCCGCGCGCTGTGGCAGGAGGCAGCGAACAACGGTAGTGGGGAGCGGGGTGCCCTTGACTGCGTCTACGGTCCATCAAAAATATTCCTAAAGCGTGTTTTAAATTAATAGCAATAGAAAATTGTTATTTTGTTGTTACTATAATAGGTATTGCCCGCGGTTTCGTTCACGTAGAATTCGTTATCGCGTTACATGAATATTATTTATTTATTTAAACTTTATTGAACAAACAAAAAAAAAACACAAATGGCGGACTTAATGCCAAAAGGCATTCTCTACCAGTCAACCATTGGGTCAAATAGAGACAAAAAAAACACATTCTCATACAGATGACCACCCTTCCTTGTACCATTTTAAAAGCCAGTTGCAGCTTTTCTTTCCCGATTTTTTTCAGATGTTTGGACTTGGTATTTTTCTCGCGATAGTTATTTGTTTTAAGGGGAATGTTGTTGTTAACCGCTAATGCTAATATTGATAACCGATAGTTATATAGAGATACGTTATAAGGTATATGCACCCTCATGTTATTTATTTCTGATAAGAAATAAATGTAAGACAAAATTCACAGTGATACATTTCAAGTAGGTTGCCTTGTAAGATTGCGTACGGATAGTATTTTTGTTTGTTATTTCACCGTATGATATATCAAATGAAAGCTTATTTGAAAGTTGCCGTATTAAAAAAGTTGGTCCAGTTAATGGTCGCCTAGATTAACCGATTTTTATATAAAATGTAGGCAACCATGGACTGGACCAACTTGTTAAAAATAAAAAGGCAACC
Source organism: Cydia pomonella (assembly GCF_033807575.1). NCBI lineage: Eukaryota > Metazoa > Arthropoda > Insecta > Lepidoptera > Tortricidae > Cydia > Cydia pomonella. The sequence continues at coordinate 4,905,554 of NC_084729.1, forward strand.
TAGTACAGTTAGTAATATAGTACCTGGGCGACCGAGCTTTGCTCGGTTATAACTATTTATTGTAATATGGTGGTGATAATGTACATAAACTTAAAAAGTAAAATGTGAACTGACAATTATTATTATTTACAATCGATTTTAACATTACAGCACTTGTCACAGAGTAACGCCATCTATTGTCGATTTCTCTTATTACATAGGTCATTTTTTTTTACTAAATTAAACTTGTGTAAAACAATAAAAATTAAAAAATTATATAATAACTTGAACATATAAAAAAAAACAAAAGTTAGTCACCGGGCGAGATTCGAACCCGTAACACTCGTTTAGCAGTCCGCGTCTTACTCTTAACCCGCTGGACCAGACGGACAGTGGCCGGCAACACGAAATTAGTGACCATATTCTGCGTCGAAAGAAAAACGCATGAAAACTCGAAAACATGCGTTTTCCCAAACATAAGACTAATCTAGATAGATTGTATACCCCCAAAAACCCCTATATACCAAATTTCAGAGAAATCGTTAGAGCCGTTTCCGAGATCACAGAAATATAATTATATATATATATATACAAGAATTGCTCGTTTAAAGGTATGAGATAAAATAACTTTTCTTTTGATATATCATGTGACGTTTTCGTTGACACACTAAAAGCACAGTGTAAAAAGTAACAGTGGGCCGACGCCTTTGATGTTTGCGTAAATGCCGACACCGCTCAAGGTCTCCGTACCTACCTAGGGTTATCACAGACTTACACAACTGCCCAAAAGAGGATGGAAATGTTTTTAGTTTTCATGTTGTATGATGTATGTGTACTAATTTTACAAATGACGTCCATTTTGGAAATAAAGATGGCGGACGTCACTTTTTTGAAAAAGTCGTCATGGGTGTTGTTTTCTGGGTTTTTAGGGGTGTGGATTTCAAAAATGGCATCTATTTTGAAAATAAATATGGGGGACGCTACTTTTTGAAATGGGTGTCGATGTGTGTAGCCGAGATATCAACCACCTTTAATTCTAAAATGGTCTCTATTTTTGAAATCTGCACCAACAAGAACCGCCAAAATTGACGTCATTTTTGTAATTGGAACCCCGAGGAACCTCGGAGATGACACCCATATCGATTTTTAAGAAAAATTAATGTCCGCCATCTTGGATTTCAAAATAGACGTCATTTTCGTAATCGGAATCCTGAGGAACCTCGGATATGACACCCATATCGACTTTTAAGAAAAAATATGTTCCGCCATCTTGGATTTCAAAATGAACCTCATTTTCGTAATCGGATCCCCGAGGAACCTCGGAGATGACACCCATATCGATTTTTAAGAAAAATTAATGTCCGCCATCTTGGATTTCAAAATGAACGTCATTTTCGTAATCGGAACCCCGAGGAACCTCGGAGATGACACCCATATCGATTTTTAAGAAAAATTAATGTCCGCCATCTTGGATTTCAAAATAGACGTCATTTTCGTAATCGGAATCCCGAGGAACCTCGGATATGACACCCATATCGACTTAAGAAAAAATAATTTCCGCCATCTTGGATTTCAAAATGAACGTCATTTTCGTAATCGGATCCCCGAGGAACCTCGGAGATGACACCCATATCGATTTTTAAGAAAAAATAATGTTCGCCATCTTGGATTGCAAAATGGACGTCATTTTCGTAATCGAAACCTCGAAGAACCTCGGAGATGACACCCATACCGATTTTTAAGAAAAATTAATGTCCGCCATCTTGGGTTCCATAATGGATGTCATTTTCGTAATCGGCACCCTGAGGACTTTCAAAAATAATGAAAACATCAAATACTACATGATACATATACAAACAGAAGCAAGAAACAATTTCTTGCTTTTTAAAGTCTTAAACTACTCATAATTTCTTAAATAAGTTATAAAACATGTCCGCCATTTTGAATTTGAAAATTGATATCATAATTATGATATATTTTTGTTTACACTGAGACAAATAATTAGCACATGTCGTATGAAATATTTTAATTGTGTGTGTTTTTTTTATTTATTTTTATACTAGGTACGTCGGTGGCAAACAAGCATACGGCCTGCCTGATGGTAAGCAGTATCCGTAGCCTATGTACGCCTGCAACTCCAGAGGAGTTACATGCGCGTTGCCGACCCTAACACCCTCCCACCCCTCGTTGAGCTCTGGCAACCTTACTCACCGGCAGGAACACAACACTATGAGTAGGGTCTAGTGTTATTTGGCTGCGATTTTCTGTAAGGTGGAGGTACTTCCCCAGTTGGGTTCTGCTCTAGATCTGGAATGACATCCGCTGTGCTGTGCCCTACCACACAGAGCCAGATGACATTTACAATGCCCATACCTCTCTTATAATGCCTGTGCTAAAAATGTGATTGCGAACTACCTGCAATAACTATACAGTACCTGGGCGACCGAGCTTTGCTCGGTTATAATTAACTATTTATTGTAATATGGTGGTGTATAGGTGATAATCTTAACTACATTCTTTTACTAAATTAAACTTGTCTAAAACAATAAAAATTAAAAAAAATATACATAAAATTGAACATATAAAAAAAAAAAAGTTAGTCACCAGGCGAGATTCGAACCCGTAACACTCGTTTAGCAGTCCGCGTCTTAACCCGCTGGACCAGACGGACAGTGGCCGGCAACACGAAATTAGCGACCATATTCTGCATCGAAAGAAAAACGCATGAAAACTCGAAAACACGCGTTTTCCCAAACATAAGACTAATCTAGATCGATTGTTTACCCCCAAAAACCCCCATATACCAAATTTCAGCAAAATCGTTAGAGCCGTTTCCGAGATCCCGGAAATATATATATACAAGAATTGCTCGTTTAAAGGTATAAGATAATTAGGCATTAAAACACTCGTGTGATTTTTTTAAGAAACTCACTTCGTTCGTTTCCTAAGCCCACACTCGTGTATTTTAATGCCTTTTATTATATAGCAGTAACATAAACTACTAATATATGTTGAAAGTAAGTACAGGCGGCTAACACAATGGTACCAAAAGACAAAAGTTTTGAAAATGTAATTTTCATCATCGTCACTTGGCTGTACATTTGAGGGCCTATCGCGAACCACGTTCGACGTGTTACCTCTCTGTCGCACTTGTAAATTCGTACGTAAGTATGACAGGGAGGCAACACGTCGAACGTGGTTCGCGGTAAGCCCTCTGATGCCACCTCCATTAGTCTTTTGTACGCCGGTATAGCCTTCGACTGTATAATCTACACTTTTTATGGAAACGTAGTTCCTCCTTCCCGTAGAAATATTTAACTTTCCCATGACCAAGAAAGATTATTTGCTCGCAGTTATTAACTGCTCAATTCCTCGTTTTTTCTCTGTTACTAAGTCAGTACAGTACATATATCAAACATTTTTCACTCATTTTGAAGTCATAATAACTTTTATTCTATAATTAAATTCATGTAATGTCCGCATCTAATTTATGTGCACGATAAACAAACAAATGAATGATTTGAAAGAAAAGACAAACAGCGCTTGCGAAGCTGAGCGGGGGGCGCGGGCGGGGCGAGGTATCTATCGCTCACTAGGTCGGCTACGATAGGCTCCCGGGCGCCGAGCCGACATGTTGACGGACCAGCGCGGCGTGGTTATGAATTTCGCGCCTTTTTAAGTTGATTTTACTATTACAATGCAAGCTACACACAGATATTTCTACCTTTCTATAAAATGGCTGCATATATTATTTTATAGTAATAGACTTATCTCTACGGACTTTAATTCAATATTAGATCTTACAGGACAAAAAACGCTTATTAATTGTAAAGCACATATCCTATTCTTCTAATTTTTTGCCTTGCCTATTAACTTAAGAATTTAGATATGATATTGTGGATTTTTCAAACTTTAATTCAATATTGACAAAATAATAAGCTAATTTGAGTTTGACAAAGTAGCGCGTTGATTTTTTTTCTAAAAAATTGATAGCATAAAGCCTCATACATATTATAAAAGACGATGCTTAAATTTTGTACTTTAATTCAATATTCAAAATTCATCAATAAAAATACATAAATACCTTATTTATATCTAACGCTCGTTCTAAATTTTCTTCATATATTACAAATATGCTTAAAAATATGTCCCATACCAGATAAACATCACTTTTCACTCTTTAGAATTATCGAAACTTATAGGGCAAAAATCCGGTCCCACTATTGGTCTAATTGCCGGCCACTGTCCGTCTGGTCCAGCGGGTTAAGACGCGGACTGCTAAACGAGTGTTACGGGTTCGAATCTCGCCCGGTGACTATCTTTTGTTTTTTTTTATATGTTCAAGTTTATACATAATTTTTTAATTTTTATTATTTTAGACAAGTTTAATTTAGTAAAAAAATGTAGTTAAGATTATCACGTATAGACCACCATATTACAATAAATAGTTATAACCGAGCAAAGCTCGGCCGCCCAGGTACTAATGAATAAAACACGTGAAAGTACACTTTAAATCAACATATTAAACCTATTCATCTAGAACACTAATAAAACCAGTTGTAATTATAAAACCGGTTGATTGCTTTAATTGATGAATCACAAATTCCCTAAGCTCTCGTCATTAGTATTCAGTTTACCCCAAGTTTAACTTCACATCGTGACTGGAGCATTTTATTCGTAGTAAACCGCTCGACCGTTACTACTAGCAATGTATTTATTTATTTAATCTTTATTGCTCAAAAGAAAACAAATCTTACACTACAAAAGGCTTAACATTTATTTATTTAATCTTTATTGCACAAAATAAAACCTTATAGTACAAAAGGCGGACTTAATGCCATGAGGCATTCTCTACCAGTCAACCTTTAGGCAAAGCAGAGAGATTGTGGGCGGTGCTACTTTAACAACAACCAAATATAATACAATAACATACCATACATATAACAAAACAATACACATCAAAAACAATAATATACATTACATATTATATTTATTATTATATTTACATTCTCAAAATTTCGGTAAAATTCTGGAAACTTTCATGCGAAAAGCTTGTGAGCGTGGACTTTCAGATAGATTTCCGAAAAACTCTTGTGCGCGCTGGGACCCCATGGACCTAGAGATTCAACACCAAATGGTACAAAATGTTACTCTCTACTGAGGCTCTTATATTTGTTACGCTTAAATATAATTTAGTTTACAACGTTGAGAGCAAATAAAATTATTATATCAAATATTTTAGCTTTTCGGTGAAGGAAAACATCGTGAGGAAACCTGTATACATCTGCGAAGAAATTCAAAGGTGTATGTGAAGTCCCCAATCCGCAATGGGCTAGCGTGGGGACTATAGCCCGAGCCCTCTCGGGCATGAGAGCTGCTGTGTCCAGCAGTGGGACGTATATAGGCTGAATTTCTATTATTTTTTATTAATGTGTTTTTAGGGTACCGTACCAAAAAGGTACAAAAGGAACCCTTATGTTTTAAAGTAGTCATACTACTATATCCACTTTTAAGGGGCTGTCAACACCCGATGTCCTTGAAATTGATGTTACTTAAACAGTTTTTAAGAAAGACTATTTGTTTTAGTAAAGTAAGAAAAATATATGTTAATATTAATTATATTTCAAAGACCGTGGTTGTACTCGATACATGATTGAACGAAATCGGCTCGATAGAAAATAATTGCAAAGATTGGTCTTAAAATCACTATTAAACGGTTCTATGTTTTTATTGTTTTGACTTATGGGTCTGCAATTAAAATCACAATTTTAAAACATTTATATCTAAACCGCTAACGAGTAAAATATTACACTAATAATCCACTTTTTTTTATTTAAGTAATTTTCTTATTATTCCCAAACCTAGTAACATGCGACAGTGCTATCTCATTTACTCCGATACAAATAGACAGTGTGCGCGCTTTAGAGGTATTGACAGCCTCTTAAGGGCTTTTTAGCGATCAGTGCAGAGCGATAGTATTTTATACAATCGTGCTATAATAGAGAGCTTTTTAGTCGAGTACCGAGTTTAGGCAACGAAGCTTGCTGAGTTGCCTAAGTAAGGTACGAGATTGAAAAGCTTGATTATATCACTATTGCTTGATTATATCACATTACTTTTTCTACGAGTCATCTATCATAATACTTTATTTACTAAAAAGCCTAAATAATGAATGAAAATTGGTAAGTATCTCAGTAGACAAAAATGTAGACATAAACGCGCGACTCCTGCCCCGCGCCCCGCGCCGGTTAGTCTTTTCTATGGGAGCGCGGCGACACGTGATTGGTATTTTTTTTTACAGTTGACTACAGCGTATCGAAATGAATCTTATAGCTGAGTGGGAGCCCATACATGAAAAGTACGCAATTATAGTTTGGTAAACGATTATCTTAATGCAACCATTGTATTGTATTGTATTGTATTGTATATCCAGCTTCCGACACTGAAGGGTTTTGCTTTTTTAGGGTTCCGCACCCAAAGGGTAAAACGGGACCCTATTACTGAGACTCCGCTGTCCGTCCGTCCGTCCGTCCGTCCGTCCGTCCGTCCGTCCGTCCGTCCGTCCGTCCGTCCGTCTGTCACCAGGCTGTATCTCATGAACCGTGATAGTTAGCCAGTTGAAATTTCTACAGATTATGTATTTCTGTTGCCGCTATAATAAATACTAAAAGCAGAATAAAATAAGTATTTCTTTCCAATCTCGAGGTTCTCATCCAATCACCGAAGTTAAGCAACATCGGGCGGGGTCAGTACTTGGATGGGTGACCGTTTTTATTGATAATGGTATGGAACCCTTCCTGTGCGAGTCCGACTCGCACTTGGCCGGTTTTCTTTAATATGTGTCATCTATTTCAGTTTATAATCATAATTAGTTTAGTAGATAACTGTCACCGTTTTACTATTTGAGTCATCGCAGTGACTCAAAGTTCATTACCCTGAGTTGAGCGCATTCCAGGACACTACTTAGTTAAGTAGGTACATATGTAGTTGTTGCAAGTAGGTAATAATATATTTATTGTTTACAAACACCCATGTTTCACATAAATCCAATTATAATGGTCTGGGTCCAGAGAGGATAATCTAAATTAAACGCATGGGAGAATCTGTCGGCTTGAAAAAGTCTGTTACCATAACACGTTGATGAAATAGTAGATTGTTATGAGCCCAAGGAAAGGCACCCATTTTAGTCGTGGTAGTTTGGCGCTCGAACGCAGAACGAACCATTTATTTTAGTGATGTATGAAGCATTTTTTTTATATTTTCGGGGTTTGGACTTATAGGAAACCGGCCAAGAGTACGTCGTATGCTCAGTGTAGGGTCCCGTAGTTACCCGCCCGTCACAATGGCTGCCTTGAACTGAGGTTATTAGTAATAAGTGTCATATACATAATAAGCAAAAGTTTTTACTAAGAAATGTAAAAAGTGGCAGCTTCCTCGCACAGCGCATTAGTATTGCAATCCAGCGGGGTAATGCTGCCAGCATCTACGGCACCTTGCAAAAGGGTGAATTTTTATTTTAGTTTAGGATTTGTTTTTTTTTTTCTAATTATTATTAAAATCGATGGTCATAATTTAGTTTAGTTTATAAGTCATAAATTAAGATAAGATTCATAATGTTCGAATAGGCTTCCTAAGGTTTATAGATAAATTGTAAATTGTTACTCAAGTTATGTTGTTAAAAAGTACGTTTACCAAGAAGGCACGCCTTTTCGCCATAAAATAAGACTGAGTCGACCGTAATAAATCAATTAATTTATGAATAATTCAGTACATTAATGTGTTGTCCTACTTATTTCCACATTTTTGATCTATGTAATATAATTTAATTTGCTTGCTTTTGACTTCATCCACCACAAAATGTGACCACTATTTGCCGTTTAGGTGGTAAAGTAAAATAAAGCTATATTACTATATTAAATATCTGTAAGCTCTAACTGTTACGACATTTTTTTTCAATTTTTTGGGCCCGTGGTTCAAATTTTAGAAGGGGGTACATTTTTGTAGCTTTCTAGCATCAACGTTCATCAAGCGTTGGACGGACAGACCACGGAATATTATAGTGACCTTATTACAATTTCCGTGGGACAGACAGACGAGATGGCGAAACTATAAAGGTTGACTACGGAACCCTAAAAAGGTGTTGAATACTACCTAAATAAGCGGTGTAACTTTGTCCGATCGGATGTCGAATACGGCTGGAAAGAATCAAAAATGAAAAAAGTGCCTTTTTATATTTTCTTACATTAAACTATTGTTTATTGTTTAAAATAATAATTTAGATTAAGAGTGAAGTAACCACGTGATCGTCCATAAAAAAAGAGAAAACGTTTTTCCACTTCTAAATATTTTCCATTTTCCATGATTTTAAGTATATTATTGACACAATGAAATAATACGTTTATTAGGTTTTCCTTTTTTTGAATTTGCAAAACAACAAAAAAAATATCAAAAAAACGAAACCAATAAACCAAGAATATATTATACATAATTCCTTATTTACAATAACAATATACATAATGGATGTATACAGATGATTACTATATATGAAGAATATATTATGCTGAAGCGATCGACATCAAAATCAATGTGATGTGTTAAGATTTAGTTAGTGGAAACCGTTTTCTCTCGATATGGAATTTCATATAAAAATTACCATTATTAGATTAAAATTTGATTAAATCGGGGAAATCCTGAAGAAAGGCCAGGTCAAGAGCACCCTGAATCGACGAGCGTGTATGAGGAATGTCATGAAAGTGAAGGAAGCGAAAGATGTATGTCAGGTACGTAGCAAGTGGAGATCCGTGGTCTCTGCCTACCCCTCCGGGAAATAGCCGTGATTATTAAAGCAAGAAATATTACTTTGCGAATCCGCTAGAAAATAACGTGTTAGTCAATCAGTGCAGTGTATTTTTGCGGTGGGAGGGTGGGAACATTAATTGCATGTAAAAATACTTTCTCGCGGATTAGCAAAGTAATATTTCTTGCTTTAATTAGCATGGATTTCCGCAAAGTAACGCCTGATTCTATTAATTAGGCGTGATTACATTTATGTATGTATGTATTACCATTATTTCGTTAGATTCGAAAAGCTATTCTTCCCTCTCAACACAAATATACTATAGGGCATTTTCTAGCATCTGTTTTTCTAAACCGTCATCCGAGTTCCGATATCCATCTAATAGTGAAAACGCTCTTACACGCGCTTGAAAAAACTCGTCAAAATTCGTCTGACCCCAAAAGTGATCTATAAAATACAGTTATAAGTATTATAACTACTTTAGTGTTGTTACTATGGCAATATAATTACTAATCGTATTATTAGAAGTCATAATCATAAACAATCTTTGTTGCCAAGAAGACATTATTTTTTATTACATAGGAAATGTACGCCGAAACTAGGACAGCTTCTGTAGATATAAGAGTCCCCGGCAATCTCAGCCGAATTTCACCTTCCCATACAAACGGGGTATCGTTCCCATTTTAAAACTATGTGTTGGATTGTAATGAAACATTGACATAAGTTATGTTTTCTAAAAATATTAATGTAATAAATATTCGATTTTATGGATAATTTGTACGACAGACGCGTGTAAACACCTAAAGTTTCTTGGGTTTTTAACATTAACATTATACTGTATCGACTCGAAGAATAAAATAGAGAGTGTTTGTTTTTTTGCAATTTATAATTGGATCGATACTCAGGCGCGACAAGCGAATTAAAAGAAATTGAATAGACATTGTTACTTAAAAAAAATGAAAAAATGTTTATTTTAAGAAAAATAAATATGTATTGTGACTAAATAAGCAGTCTTCATTCTTTACATAAATGTTTATGCCAAGTTTCATGTAATTTACACATATCATTTTAAAATGATACTTCGATTATATGGAACCGGCTTTTGGCTATTAGAGTTAAAGATAAATGGTGCGCAATTTGCGAACTTCGGTGTTCGCGGTAGGCCCTCTGTCCCGGACTGACTCTGTACATGTCTGGCCCGACATTAAGAATAAATACAGTAAGAATAAAATGTTTATATGGATTGGTGGATGTAAAAGATTATAACGGTCATGGTTAGTTTAATAGTAATAATATGTATGTATGTATGAAAACACTATTACTATGCTTTAGTTATTCATGTGCACAAGCCCTAACCAATAAATAATACGCTCTAAAAATGCAAATACCCGTATAACTGTTATTAAGCACCTGTTATCAGTTGACACAAATATTTTTACTAGAAAGAGCATTATCATTAGGGAGATCATCATATGTGTTAAATGTAGTATGTTTAGTTTTTATAGTTGCCCAATTTCACAGTAGATGTCGCTGTTCTATCGGCTACTTCACGCTATTAAGATTTTTCTACAGCCCCTTATAAGGTAAATTTGGTTTCGGAATTAATGAATATTGAGTTGTCAAGTGAAGTGTTTCATTACAATAGGTAGGAAGTGCAGTGCAGTGCAGTGTAGTGAGTGAACAATATGACTTAAATATGTCTAATGAATATTCTACTACCTACTTATCCCAACATAAATGTGAAATGAGAGCCAAGTTCATTATTAAGAATGTGTCGTTGATATAAATATATTTTATTGATAAAAAAATATGTAAAATATATTTTATTGATAAAATATATGTACAATATACATATGTATACTAATTGTATCGTATTGTATTATCATATGTAGGAGGAAAACGGGCAGACGAATCGCCTGATAGTAAGCAATAGCCGTCGCCTATGCATACCTTCAGCACTAGAGGGACACGTTGCTGGCATTTAAGATGGGACTACGCTCTTTTCTAGAAGGTTTGAAGGTCGCATCGGTCCGGAAATACCGCAGGCGACAGTTAATTCGATAGTTGAAATAAAAAAACCGGCCTAGTGTGAGTCAGTTTCGCACAGGAAGGGTTCCGTTCCGTACCATTATCTATAAAAACGGTCACCCATCCAAGTACTGACCCCGCCCGACGTTGCTTAACTTCGGTGATTGGATGAGAACCTCGAGATTGGAAAGAAATATTTATTTTATTCTGTTTTTAGTGTTTGTTGTTATAGCGGCAACAGAAATACATAATCTGTAGAAATTTCAACTGGCTAACTATCACGGTTCATGAGATACAGCCTGGTGACAGACGGACGGACGGACAACGGAGTCTCAGTAATAAGGTCCCGTTTGACCCTTTGGGTACGGAACCCTAATTAACTATACTTATTGGAAATAAGATGTCATCAATTCTTCTAAATCTTTGTTTTTATGTTAGTTCTCCGAATTTCCAGTTTAAAATGATGGCATTTGTCATTGTAAAGTCGGGTTTTTGCTAAAGATTATAATATTTATCAGAATAGCTATAAATAAATTATTTTTGCATATTAATATCATACGTATAACATACCGGACATCCGCCCACGAGCTTACACAGATAAGGAGATACATTAACCTTGTCACGGACACTACGAGTACTTGGCTATTACTAGAGACAATTGAAAATAAAGACCTTCAATGTCCATACAAATAAATGTTACACAGATTGATGTAGCACCAAATTAAGCAAAACTTGTACTATAGGAGGTACAGTCAAGTGTAAAAATATGGGTGTACACATCGTACTCAAATATATGTCCCATAGCATCTTATTCCAGTGTAATAAGAGCGTAGTACCATATTATGAGACGATTCTCTCGATACATATTTTTGCAGCTGACTGTACTACTGACTGTAGGCGAAGACATACATACGTATATAGATAAATACATACTTATATATAGATTCCCATGATTCAGGAGCAAATATCTGTGTTCATCACAAAAATAAATGCCCTTACCGGGATTCAAACCCGGGACCATCGGCTTCATAGGCAGGGGCACAACCCACTAGGCCAGACCGGTCGTCGAACGTCGATAAAGTCATTATTTAAAAGAATAGTGGACTACCAGTTTTCCACACAAATTTAGTTCCCATTTTTCTCCCTGGATATTGAAATTATGGAAAATGTTATACTATTTATTCTATATTAAACATAACTATGCCCTTCGTTTGACTTTTTGAGAGAGATAATCTTATAATAAGTAAAAAAAACAAACGAAAGGGCATAGTTGTGGTTAATATACATCCCCTTCTCCCTTTCGTCTTAAGGGTGAATCAACTGTTTCTTGTCACACGTTGCTATGGTTAAGGTCGCTTGGGTCACTATTTAAATCCTGGTTGTATGTCATTTAGAATAACAAACACAAAAATTGTTTTTTTTTCGGTAGTTATAAGCCCTTTCTGCAACGAGCCATCTACCAAGCACGATAATTTAATATAGAATCAGACATATCGGAGCGGCCGAGGTGCTCATTTATATCTGAACACGTAATCTAGCGCCTTGACAATAGAGGCAGTGTTCAGATATTTGTATGCGCCGTTCCGATATATTCGATGGCGATTGTACAATAATTATTTTAACAAACTGACCTAATATTGTCGCCTGGCTAACGAAACAGAATTATCATAAGAAATTGTTGATTCACCCTTAAAGTTTTAACGATTCGCATTCGATAGAGATGGAAAATGGCAGGTCAATGTACGAAATTCTTCTTGCTCACCGTTCTTACTTTAACTCGAATTCACAACCTTTGGTTTGGAAGCCGTAGGTAGTCGTCTGGAAATTATACTAAATCTGAGGGTCTACTGCGAACCACGTTCGACTAGTTGCCTGTCACACTTACGCACAAATTTACAAGTGCGACAGAGAGGTAACACGTCGAGCGTGGTTCGCGCTAGGCCCTCTGATCATCGTTAGTTTTCATACCAATTATTAAATGGTTCAAACTTGACGCGGTCGGTGTCTAACAGCCTTTTTTATTTACATGTCTTTTATATAATTTATAATGCTTGCAAAAACATTTTAAACGTTATCTAGGTAGTACTATTACATTAAGTTGTTCGAAATCTTAGGATCAAATTACTTATACATATATATATATTTTTTGATCTAGCAAACAGTCGCGATATTTTTTTCTATTTCTTGATGCTATTTTAGACTACTCGGTAATATTTTCTCATAGGAGTAACCAGTGACGCAGTGATTAATTTAGATAGCAATAAGAACGTAAATTATAAAAAAAAACAGCATATATATAGGTCGTAAACCGCGGACATAAGAAGGAAATAAAAGATATGAGATATGATGCTACTACTGAACCGGTGAGCTCCATCTTAGGCCCTGTCTTCACTTTCCATCAGTACCCCTAGTGTAAATAAATTCGATTTCGAAACGTGACGTACGCGTTTGCGTTTAGTCTCATTTTGTATGTGATTTAGAAAGAGCGCACCAAGCGGGACGTTTTGGAAACTCAAAATCCTATACAAAATGACACTTAACGCAAACGCGTTCGTCACGTTATGATGTCGATTAAATTTACACTAGAGGTACAGGTGTGACTAGGGACAATCGCCGAACAGTTTAATAATAAAAAAAATAAAAAAAAAGCGCCACCCATGGTATTAAGCAGATTCTATAGTATGTGCAATTAGGAAAAAAACCAACGTCCATCGTCCAAAGCTATAACAGCATATACGACCGAAAACAGTGAAAAAAAATTAAACTGTTTAATATAATAAAATTACAAAATTACATTTTTTTTTTACTTAGCATAATCTATTTAGGTACTTATGAGCAATTCCTAGCTGAGCAACTTTTCAAATCTCGAATTTTTGAAGCTATGTTTCTGTCGCGCTGCGGTGGGCGGGAGCCGGAGCTATCTAAGTGTGAGTGCGCGCACACAGACGCGAGACGCGTGCGCTCGCTCATTGCGCGCCACGCCGTTACGTCGACATCGCCCGCGAGCCAGACGGAATTTATTCTGCGCTGCCCGACGCAAGTTGTTTTTGTTGTTACCACGTAATATTGTTTTTCATTTTTATATTATACTGTATCTATTACACCCTAATACCAAACACCCTATCACCTGTACTAAATGTATTTTACACCTATGATGACGAAATAATAAATGATTGATTGATTGATTGATTGATATTAATTACCATATAGGTAAAAACTGCAAAAAATAATGATGTCTCAGCTTCGGTTGTCGTTGTACAGTCAAGTGCAAAAATATGTATCGAAAGAATCGTCTCATAAATATGGTACTACGCTCTTATTACACTGGAATAAGATGCTATGGGACATATTTTTGAGTAAGATGTGTACACCCATATTTTTACACTTGACTGTACCTATCCGTATCAGTAAGTTGGGAGTGATCATGGTGTGTTGTGAAATTTTGTAAGTAGGTATAAATATACCTATGGTTAAACTACAATCTATTTAATTAACTTGTAGTACGATGGGGCTAAACTTGGGCCGCCTTATTGAAGAACGTCTCGCAATGACAATCTGGGTAAAGTATGTTGGGATAATGCCGGACAATTTTGGGACCAATTGAGAGAACTCGTGAAAAAATGTTTTTTCGAGATCTCAACACGTGACAGATTCTTGAAGTACGTAGCGAATCGTTAAATAATAACCGTAGATTCGGCCTGAATTTTGGTAATCTTCAATATAGAACGGTTTTAGTTTTGTACCTGTGTAAAGATGAGACATACTTTTTAACGAATAACGACGAACGACGACACGACCGACCCGGCACGACACGGTCGTCGGTAACGAGTGTTTTGCCATCAAGGGAGAACATTGGATGGTGAAAAATTTGCTTGCAGGTTGCTTCTAATGGAAAGAGAATAAGGTATCACAAAGAAATAGGTCCGGTGTCTACCCTTTTGTATCCGATCTTAACCCTGATACAAAAATTGGTAAAATTGTGGCTCTCAAACTTTGATACCTATGTCATAAGGCAATTTGATAAGTAAACAATGTGCTAAGAAACCTCTTATTGTAAGGTTTACCCGAAGTAATAAAAAAAACCACTAAAATAATAGATACGTTGCGAAGTTTTGACAATTTAAGATTTCGTGAACTGTACAGGTTTAGGGAAAGTGTAAATGTATTGTTTATTGAATGGAATGTACTGGAAGATATTAAGTACTTAAGTAGGAGGGACAAAAATCAAAATAAAAAATAATCGTGCCCAGTCATTTTTAATGAAGGTCGCCTAAAAAATAAGAATCAAACTTAGAAATCAAAAAGACTAAGTAGTTCTTTAAAAAGGTCAAGGTCACTGAGAGCCCATCTTGAAGTATGGAAAATAATTAAAATTGCGATTTTGTTGGTTTAATTTTGCAATATATAGTTGATATACAATCTTTTTTTTTGTTGATAAAATGTAAGGATCGTATGTAAAGAGTAAAGTAAATAATTAAATATATAGGAAAAGAGAGCCCTCTTGAAGCATTTTAAGGAAACTAATTTCGAAGTCCTATCTCTATTTTGTATCCGAAACTAGCAATGTATGTATGCGTGCACATCTACATATGCATCCGTATGTGTAGGTACTTTATTGCGAAAAATTGCTCATTTGCTATCAATTTTACTCGATTTTGTTATAAATTTCAACATGTATCATCATCCCTATACAATATAAATACTCTTTATTGCACACCTCAATAAAAGAAAACAATACAAAAGAAAACATACACATAAGCACAGGTAAACAACATGCGGCCTTATCGCTAAAAGGCAACCTTTGGGTTGCGGAAATTAAAAAAATTACATTGTCAGTAACCGTCGCGCTGGTAGTGGTACTGGATAAAAATAATGGTACGAAAGTGTGATCAAGAAAACAATAAATGTGATAATGAATAAATGGTCAGTAGGTAAATTGAAGAAAATTTAAAGTTTGATAATCACTGCTGTTTTTTAAATAGGTAAAGATCTGATTGTTTCTGGTCCGATCTTTACCTGAAAGGGTCAAGATCGGATATCGGTCTACAGCAGTGCTAGGTCTGTTAACACAATTACAAAAACAAACACAGTTTCATCACAATACGCAAAATAAATTACAGAGCGAAGATCGGATAGAAGGAAGAATTCGCGAAATTTACCTTGCTCTCTGTGATTGCACATAGCACAAGCCCGACTCCCTGAGCGACGCGGGGACACTGACAGTCGAGGCGCAATGAAATGGCGTCTTACACAATGTTGTCAACATTAAAAAATAAAGCCAAATTAGGGGGAAATGAATGTCCTACGTTCTTCACCCGCATCCGGTATTTACCCAACATACCTTAATCGTTGAACCGCCGCATTTCAAAATGGCCCTTATTTTGATATCGGCTAGCCGTAATGTAATACGGCGGATTATACAATACGACTGCGATACTTATATATAAATCCCCTCGTCAATGTAATTTCATTAAATTTGCTATCTAGTGGCAAACATCAAAGAAGTTATCTTTTACTTGTGACGCACAAGTGTGAGCAATGTAAAATACTATATTTCTAAAAAAAATTGCCTACTACGTAATAAAAGAAAATGTGATTATTAAATTATAATACGAAAGGTGGTCAAATCGCAAAATGCTGTCGTTTTATTTAAAATAATGAAATAATTAGACCAGTTCCGAAAGTACCGGGAAATCCCGGTTCTTTAAAACAGTACCGGTTCTGCAATCCCTAATAAGGATGTTATGCCCATCACTATTCCTTCTGTGTACGTATATTTAGAAACTGTCTCCGCCTCCAATTCGTGCGATAAGGACAACTGCAGCTCGGACCGAAATTCACTCGCAAAAAACTCAAAAATCGAGGTTTCGCTCTCGACTGTTTCCTCCTCCAAAACGCAACTAATCATTATGAAATTTTGGAAATTGCAAGAGGAAGAAATAATCTATGCCGCTATGTTTTGATTTTTTGGATATTTTTTGTCATATTTGTATACTGTGCCTTTTTTTACAGCCAATTCAATTTAGCCGTTTTTGCGATTTTCGAGGCGCTGTATCTTTCTTCAAAATAAAATAATCCAAAAAAGCAAAACATAGCGGCACAGATATTGATGATATTGATCTTATTTCAAAAAATCACTGCTCTAGGTTAAAAATCCAGGGAGGAATCAGTCGAGAGCGTTTGTATGGAAAAATCGCAACTAGGAATTCCTCTTGTTGTAGATTGTTAGCTAAGGAGTAATAATAATAATATAATAATTCAGCCTATATACGTCCCACTACTGGGCACAGGCCTCATCTCATGTGCGAGAGGGCTCGGGCTATAGTCCCCACGCTAGCCCAATGCGGATTGGGGACTTCACATACACCTTTGAATTTCTTCGCAGATGTATGCAGGTTTCCTCACGATGTTTTCCTTCACCGAAAAGCTAGTGGCAAATATCAAATGATATTTCGTACATAAGTTCCGAAAAACTCATTGCAGTGGCGTAGCGTGCCTTGGCGGGGCCCCGTATAAAAATTTGTTTGGGGGCCCTTAGGAAGGGTAAAGATTTCTCACAAAAACGTACGTTGGGGGCCCCCGTGGCCCGGGGGCCCCGTATAATTGATACGGCAGATACGGCGGCTGACTCATTGGTACGAGCCAGGATTTGAACCCGCGACCTCCGGATTGAAAGTCGGACGCCATATCCACTCGGCCACCACCGCTAAGCTAAGGAGTATCAAGCTTTATTTCTAAGTACATTATTATTACTTGTATAAATGGTATATTATGTAATGTGTATTTAATTTGCTGCTGGAAACATTTTTTTATTGAATTTTTGGTTACATATTTATAAACCTACATTTATCACATATTTTGAATCTCGAAATCCCCTTACACTGGTTCTCATAATTCGATTCAACCAATGAGAGCTCACGCTCAGAAAATATATGCAACTTGGAAAAATACCAGCCACTATCACCCAAAGCAAAAACAGCGTATGCGACTGAGAAAACGTGGATACAATTATTTTTTTACCAACACAACGTCTAATTGTTATTTAATTGATGTCACGTTATAAACAACAATAGTACGTAATAACTTGAAAATTCTTGCTTAATGGAGTCATTTGCGTGTTGTGATATCTTGTTTTGTCCTATATAAAGTATATTTGTAGTTCGATTATGTTGGTTTTTTACCTGATTGCGGTAAAACTAAATAAGGAGGGTTATGCGTCTATATATTCCCTCATTGCTTTGAACGATAGGACTATGTTTGGTGAAGGTGAAAGACATGTCTTTAAAAAAAAATTAAAATTATTTATTTGGTCGCATACAATGTTCATATAATTGTGCTAGTATCTCTTTTTAAGTATTGTAAATATTGTATTATATTATTTGAAGTATTGTAAATATTGTATTATATAAATATTATATTATTATGTGTATTAAGATAATTCTACTCTTCCACTATTGGTAAGTAACAGAGTTATTTTATGCTATTAACATTAGTTATGGTAACAATTGGTTGGTATTGGTTGGTCTTTATAGGTAGTATTTGTAATTTTTAGGAGATTCTGATAATATTTTGAAAAAATACCTATGTAGGTGTTACATCTCAATGGGACATAATATATTAATTATATTATACATATATATATATATATATATATATATATATATATATATATATATATATATATATATATATATATATAAACTAAATTGAACAATATCTGAACTGGCCCTAAAGGAAGTATACACGCTTGTAAAATCAGGTAAAAATAAAACTCATTCCAAAATATATATTAGAATAAGTATACACCGTGTTTTTTTTGATTTGCGTTAATTTCGAGGGTGCATTCCTGAGCTTAAATTAAGTAACTTTCTCAAAGATACCGATATTCTACCTAACTCCATTTCGGAGATAATCAATCATAAATTTTTATATTATAAGGCCCTTACGAGCGTGTACACTTGCTTTAGGACCTGTTTAATTATTAGTTAGTGTTTAGTGCGAGTTCATACATTTGCTACTAAACGTACGTACTACCTCGGACGATCGATGTTAGAAATGACATTGATATGTCACAGTTTTCAATTGTTTGGTTGAGTTAAATGTAATGCCCGTGTTACAACAACGCTATATGCAACATTTAGTTACTTATTATAAAAATAAAAATAGTAAAAAAAAAACAAAAAAAAATATTTTTTTTGAAAATTAACTATGCCATTTAGTTTCCTTAAACGTACTTACCGAAACCCCGGAGTTAACGCAATTCAATAAAAACACGGTGTATATTAGAATACCGGTTTATTTGAGAAAGTTGCTTAATTTAAGCTCAGGAATGTACCTACCCTTGAAATAAACGGACTTAAAAAACACCGTGTATAAGACCCAGAAAAAAGTGTAAATAAAAAATTGTTTCTTCTTTTTACAAGTAGGTAGGTACAAATCCTACCTACGGGCACGTCTGAAAATATCGGTACGAAAAATGTGCCAAAAATATGTATACACGACTTTATTGCCCATATATTACGGTAGTGTATACATATTTTTGGTACATTTTTCGTACCGATATTTTCAGACGTGACTGTACCTACATCATACCAAATTCTCATAAGTTTATTGACCCCTCTGATATTTTGGGGGTTAAAAATACATATAAATATAACATACCTATTGTTATAGATCGTGGCATTCACAAAGACGCGTGTCTGACTCATAGGCTCATGTTATTAAAGGTTACATTGGCAAATCTGCGCGTCATCGTGGATGACATGAACTATATCTGACAAACGAACTATACCCGAACTATACCTAAAACTAACTATACTATACCTCAGAAAGCACAACTATTTTCCAAAATGAACTCGAATATCTTCGTTCAGGTGCAGAATTTAAATGTACTTAGTTCTATTACAAAATATGCTTAGAAATGCATGATAAAACTCAGAACCAAAAAGAACATTAGTGTTTATACTCAATTATATACTGAACTTGTACATTCGCCATCAGATATATTGAAGCGGCCGAGGTGCTCTAAAATATCTGAACACGCACTCTAACGTCTTGACAATAGAGGCGTGTTCAGGTTCAGATATTTGTGAGCACATTGGCCGCTCCGATATATTTAATGGCGAATTATACCATAGGTGTAGTATTGGGCTGTCAGTCACGTCCGAAAATATCCATACGGACAAAGTGCCCAAAATATGTATATACTACCTAAATATATGGGAAATAAGGTCGTGAATACATCTTTTTGGCACTTTGTCCGTATAGATATTTTCAAACGTGACTGTACAGTACCGTACAATGTGCCTACTTTGCTCCCCACCTGGTTGTTTTCTACATTATTATTAATGTTCCAAAATTTTTTTTATATATTACTATAAGAAAGTAGTGATGGTATGATTTAAATCTGTATATGTATACGTATATTAACATACATATATACGAAAATAATTTTAGAATTTAAATTAAATTCGATTTTTAGAGGAAAATAGGTACCTACCTACTTTAAATTTACTTTGTAACGTGTCCAAGAAAATCACAGAGCATTTCGTTGTTATAACAGAAAAAATGCGTTGTGAGAAATCAGAAAAATATAAATCGACAAATTATTCAAAATAACACACTTACGATTAATGATTCACATAAAAACACCCACAGAATCACAATAACACTTATAATTTCAATTGTTTTTGTTTAACTTTTTTTTCACTAGTTTTTGTAACGGTTTATAACGTTGTTTATATATTTTTATTTATTTTCTCGCACACACGAGTGTTCGTGTCGGAGGATTGTCATGTACTAATGTGTTGTATGCTAGGGTTGTCAGTTGAGCGAAAGTGAATTATCGCACTTGGGTAATTCCATTTAAAGTTGTACCAGTTTGTGTTAGTATTGGAAATTTGTGTATTATTTTGACTGAGAATTACGAGCTTTTTCTATTTTTACTAAGAAAAATAGTATCCCCAAAAATTTTGGTCCGTTCGGTTTTCAATATAACCTTCTATGACTGTAACGAAACGAACAAAAATTATGTATGAAATTTGTGGACACTTTTTTTCTTGTATTAGGAGGTTGAAAGAGCTCGTGATTATGAATGGAAATAATATATAAAAAACTAAAATCTAAAATGCAAGGTCAAACTACAACTTTAAATTAAAATGCCCACTTAAGTGTACCGATGAAAAAAGGCACTAATCGTCCCTACTACTATTATAAATGCGAAAGTAATTCTGTCCGTCTATCTGTTTGTCTCTCTGATGAAATAATTTAGATAAAATTTGATATGAAGATAGTTTGAGGCCCGAGGAAGAACATAGGATAGTTTTTATCAATGATCATCATCATCCCATTCAGAGATAGACGTGTGCCGTAGCTGGTTACAAATAAAATAAGGTTAAATGTCTAATATTATTTATATTGAATACCAACACAATTTATATTTTAATTATTCAAAAATCTGTTTTATATATGAGCATTTTGTTTTAATTTTTTTTAAGCCATTTCCGTCAGTAGAAAAAAGCGGCAAATTTTAAAAAAAATTGGAGCGAGTAGTTATCGTCCCATAGAAAATATTTGAATTTCTCGCCTTTTTCTACTAAGTTGTTAGACAGACTATAGTCCTAAACGGTTTGCAGAAAAAACATTTTTGTAAAATAAATAATACTGTAAAATAATAGGGAAACAACAATCACAGTGTTTAATGTTATGTAAGTAATATTTTGAAATAAAACCATTTGAAATAATGTCTAAGAAAAAAAACGTTCCTCGATAAATCAAGAAAACTTTATGCTCGAATAGATGGCGATATACTTTTGGCCTATACTCGAATAGATGGCGACACCGATTGATATTTAACACATACCAGTGAAAGAACATTCGTCAAATAGCCATATATCATTCTAAGAGTTATAGTCCTGTGTCGAAAGATGGCAGTTAATATAGTAGTCTACAAAAGTTACTTTGACAATACGCCTCTATACTCAATTCTCTTTGTTATCACCAAGGAGTTTAGCGCCCATAAATCGCCAATTGTAACCTATTTTTACTTATGTATTTTTGAGTTAAACCGGATGGAAGTTGGACAGTCCTTAACACGTTCACTGCGGGTTGAGTCAAATCCGCCTCAATCTCGACTTTACGCTGGTGCGGGGCTAAAAGTTCGTGTTATCTCTCTCGTGCGGGAACTGCTGCCGTTTAACTACAAGGCGTACGACAGAGTCAAATATACATTTCTTTATGTTTTCCAAAGCCGGACTCGTTGGTACAAAAAAAAACGTTTGAGGTCTTAATAAGCCTCAACCGCACTAGATATATTTTATTTTCACTCAGTGCGGGTTGAGGTTTATTAATGTCTCAAGAAAGTGACCTCAAGGCCGCACTGAGCGGGAGGCGGGCGGCGCGGGAGTTGACCGCTTCACGTTAGTGCGGCCATAGTTATCGATATTGAACCACGCGTGTTTTACGTAAATAATAGGTATAACCTAAAAACGACAACGATCGTGACCGTTGGATAGTGTTTTTTTACAGATAGTCTTTGCAATTGTGAATTTAATTGTTTTTAATAAATTTTAATAGTGTAAGGCATAGATTTTATAATTAACGATGGATAACCTAAGAAAAAAACATTGTAGGAAAAGGTTGAAGATGGACATCGGAGGGTTTTCCAGTGATTCGGAATCGCAAACAGAGAGTGATAATATTGTTAAATTCACTAGTGGAATTCGAATTCTTAGTAACGTGCAAGTGTGTCCACCATCGCATAGCATCGAGTGTACAAACCCAGCAGATTATGTGTGAATTCCCTCCTTATAGTGTCATCCACTGGGCCGCTAACCTTACTGGGATTCGAACTCGAAATAATAAATACAGGGTGTAACAAAAATGGTGGGGATCCGTTTAAGGGCATATTCGGTATCGTGTTCTGATCAGGAAAAAGTAGAAAAAAAAATTTTTTTGACGCGAAAAATTTTTGGACTTTGCATGGAGGGTTGGCCGACTCGGACGACCTGCCCCATAGAAAAAAAATTTTATGCCCTTAAACGGATCCCCACTATTTTTGTTACACCCTGTATAGCATAAATGCATTAGATTAACTTAAAATGGCGTCTGAAATATTGTATCGAAGATGGTCGATGAGATGATGATCATCGATAGTTTAGCGATAACTGCCATTCCCTTCACTAGACTTAGATAAAATTTAGTGCGTTTTGAGGCCTAAAAGACCTTAAAGATTCTTTAGGTATTTTTTCTTTAACCAAAGGTCAGAACCAAAGGCGAAGCTAAGGGTATTTTAAGCATTTAGTGACGAATGTATAGCACATAACAAAAAACACCTATTCCGAGTACAGGCAAAGTTATGAAGAATTTAATTACCTACTGAAATTCGAGGTCGATTAGGCCTCACCCGCACTGAAAAAGAGCTTAGGTTTGGGCTGATTCGATCTCAACCGCACCAGTTGAAAGTTCTTTAAGATTTGTCCCGCAGTGAACGTGTTAAGAACCGTGAGATTGAAGACCTAGTGGCTGAACCTAACATCATGGGAGAAAGTAAAGCCCACAGACTCCGTTTAGGCCACCTTGAGAGAATGGACGAAGATCGGAACGTAAAAAGAGCGTACCTGGGTCGCCTAGCAGGAGGACGTCCTATCGGACGCCCTAGGTATCGCTGGAGCGACATGGTGGAGGCGGATCTGCGCGAGCTTCGAGTCGACAATTGGCGAGAGGTCGCACAGGACCGAGAAAAGTGGCGCTGTCTTGTGTCGGAGGCCAAGTCTCATTTTGGGTCGCTGAGCCAACGGAGTAAGTAAGTAATTATTTCTGAGTTAAAGTGGTTATATTACGACGTCAACAGCAGCTGTATCTGTCGATTCCCTTGATAAACTAATAACGTTCGCTGCTGCATTACTGCCGCGATAGTGACGTTAATCTATAAATAAAATAATAATAACGGCGGCAACAGTAAACCATAATAGCAGCTGTAGTTGAGATCCGATCGCCAAATTTAGTGTCCGATTTTGCTTCAAATATGTTGCTGTAAAATATCTACCGCTTCACGCTTTAAAAGTTGAATGTCCAATTTGTCCTTTATGTTTTCTATGTATTTAATGAATGCTACTGTAATTGGTTTCAATATTATTAACCAATCAAAACTGTGGTTTTTTGCTCCAGTCATGGAATGTATGGCACCACTAATTTACAAAATAACAAATATCTATGAAAAATTAAACTTAAGCAGCTCTTTGGCTCTTGTTTATTGTAAAATGTTACCAGCGATTAAAAGCTAATGGTAAATACTTGTTTAACAGGATTTGTTCCATCCCATTACTGGTGCCTGTTCCATTATAGGGGAGTTTACTATTACAGACTTTTCGGTGGCATCGTTCAAGGGCTGATTATCGTACTTTTAGGTATTCCAACGTCCATTGCATTCCTATATCGTACTGGAGTCCAAATTATCGTACATTTCTGATAATCATCATACGCCTGGCAACCCTGTTAATGTTTTACTAGCCACACTGTTAAAAGACAATCCTAAGCCTTATAACAAAGCCAATAAGGTCGATCGAAGATGTGCATCGATGTGCATGTATGTAGGTATGTGCATATTTTGCTATATACTAATAATTGAGTTAATTTTAAGTATTATATATTTGTACGCCATATTATACTAAAATGAGGAATGATAATTAAATTTTGTATAGGTACCACCTGTTTGTACGCTTATTTATGCAAATAAATATTTTGATAGATCGATTGAAGCCATGGGCAAACAAATCAGATCAACGGGAAGGCTGCGACAGTGCCGCGTCGCATGGCACTTTCATGTAAAAACCCGCGAGTGATAGGCCCAATTTATTACGAACGTCTACCCGCCCTTACGAACTAAAAATTCTGACGAAACATTTGAACGTCAATTGAGGAACTTTTTACTGAGAAACCGAAATTGTAGGGCTTTTGTTTAACTTAGTTTTTATATGACTTTATTGTACATTTTGTATGATTTTCTATATTGCCCTTAGTTTTTAAGACGACGATCATTATGAGATATATTCCTAATTTTTATGTTGAAATAGTTTTACATTGTTTATTAAATTTATTTATTATTTTGTATTATTTCCATTTTTGATATTTATTTGTAGTATACTGACGATCATAATATAAATTCGTGTAGATTGACATAATATAATTTATACTGAAATCTATTATTAAGAAATAAATGAAATTTAATGAAATCAAATAATCCACGAAAGACCACGATACCCGAACAGTAACTTGAAATCAAGCTGACCTTTTAGTGACGTTGATGTTTTATATGAATAAGAGTGTTAATAGATTTAAGTAATATTGTAAAAGTCCTGAATATATTTATTTTTCTTATTCTCCTAAATGTGACAAATGTGTAGCAGCCCTAGGAACGAGGCGCCGGCGCGCGTGACGTCACAGACGCCGGTGCGCAGAAACCGCTGCGTCAACGCACTTAATAAGTACTACGGCGAGTATACGAGTAATATTATACATCACTGCCACACACTCGTCGAGTGGCTAGGAAAAGTAGCGAGGAAGGTAGGCCTGCACCTTGTCATGGATGCTTTTTTGGCACGATACAAAGGACCTACTTTTTGGAGGGTACTTTGCGAACATAAAGTGGTACGGCGCATATTTTTTACATGTTTATGTGAACAGCTGACGGTCTTTCCACCGCGATAAAACCCCGGCTTGTACCAATGAGTCTTTCGGAACTTATGTACGAAATATCATTTCATATTTACCAGTCGCTTTTCGGTGAAGGAAAACATCGTGAGGAAACCGGACTAATCCCCACAAGGCGTAGTTTACCCCCTGGGTTACCCACAAGGCGTAGTTTACCCTCAGATGGCAGTCGCTTTCGTAAAAACTAGTGCCTACGCCAAATCTTGGGATTAGTTGTCAAACGGACCCCAGGCTCCCATGAGCCGTGGCAATAAGCCGGGATAACGCTAGGAAGAAGAGAGAAACCCATACGTGTAGGGTATCTATGGATAGGTCTTCAAAAATTATATTGAGGTTTCTAAAATGATAAAGAGCCGACCATCTTAGCCCTACAGGGTGTAGCCAGAGAGGGCAACATCGCGGCAGCGTGAGAGGAGCATAGTGTGGCGGGGGTTTTATACCACGTATGTTTGAAGTGGTTACATGCCACGGAGGTAGGGCATGATTACCGGAAAACCGGAATCCCGAAACATCGGAACTTACGATGATTATTACAAGCTTTTATTTAACTTGCAATGTATGTATCTATATAACTACCTATGTTTGTACTGATCAAATCTTGCAAGTAAAATTTGACCAATTTCCCGGTTTCCGATGAAGCTGAAAATTTTCGTACATATTACCGAAATTTTCGTACGTTTGACGACCGGTTTGGCCTAGTGGGTAGTGACCCTGCCTACGAAGCTAATGGTTCCGGGTTCAAATCCTGGTAAGGGCATTTATTCGTGTGATGAGCATGGATATTTGTTCCTGAGTCATGGGTGTTTTCTATGTATTTAAGTATTTATAAATATTTATATATTATATATATTGTTGTCTAAGTACCCTCAACACAAGACTTATTGAGCTTACTGTGGGAGTTAGTCAATTTGTGTAATAATGTCCTGTAATATAATATAATATAATAATGATATAATATATCAGCCTTCGGCTCCGCGCACGTCGCCCAAATGTCCGGAACACCATTGTTCCGTTATGGGAAAGACATAGCTTTTATTTAGTTTCACCTGTCCCATTCGCTGTCTGTAATCGAATCTTGCAAGTTTTTGACCCACTATCGCTGCGCTGGAGCGACATGGTGGAGACGGATCAGCGCGAACTTCGAGTCAACAATTACCGAGAAGTCGCACAGGATCGAGAAAAGTGGCGCTGTCTTGTGTCGGAGGGCAAGTCTCATTTTCGATCGCTGAGCCAACGGAGTAAGTAACTGAGAAAGTAGGTAACTTTTTGTGAAAGAGAGGTATCTCTTAATACAAGTGTCATAATAGGTACTTAAAAAGAGGCACCAGCCTATTGTATTGTTATTTTGCTGAATATTTTTTTGTATATCTTGGTGTTAGCGCCTGATGATTTATTTGTAGCATTGTTTGATTTTTACACATTTGCTGCCAAAACTCCGGAGGAATTATTTAGTAGTAAAATTACAAAATGGGACTGGGCCGGTCACGTCTACCGCATGCACCCAGAGAAGTGGGCTAGCATAGCCACCAAGTGGATGCCGGTAGAGGGACGTGGACGGGGCAGGCTCAGGCGGAGATGGCGGGATGACCTGGACAGCTTCCTGAACAACTGGCCGGAGGAAACATCAAATCGGGAATCGTGGAAATCAAGGGGAGAGGCCTTTGCCCAGCAGTGGGACATTCAAACAGGCTATTAAAAAAAATCAAGTGTCATAGAAACAAAACTAACTGTAACAAGGTTTGTCCATGAGCGTGCAAAAAAGTACCAAGAAGATTTCTTGGCAATTTTTGGGCATGGTACATTGCTAAATTCAAGTAATCGTATACTCTGGCAAGCCAGCATTGTCAGCAGAAAAGGCTTGAAATTCATGTATACTCGTAGGAAATCGATCCTTCCCACCTACTATTTTCTACCTGCGTTTTTTTCTACCAACAAAGCTGGCCTGCCAAAGTATACTTAGCACTTTGAGTTTTTATCGGCAGCAAAATGGAAACAAAGAAAATGCTTTAGTCTCGGACTGTCTAGAACACAAAATTGCTAGTGTAATATTTTGCCTATATCTCGTATAGTCTACATCGCAAACGGTCTAGAACTAGGTTAGGTTCGTTAGTTATCTTTTAATGGCCGAAGGCCAAACCGCACAGAAATAGGCTCCGTCGACATCGCTAACGTATATAAAGATAAACCGACGAAATGTAGATAAATAAAGGTCTTAATAATTGTAGTTATTTTGTGTTCTAGATCGTTTGCGAAGTAGGCTAAAAGGGATATATGCAAAATATTACACTAGTCATTTTGTGTTCTAGACAGTCCGAGACCAATCCTTTCCATTAAGGCCATTGTGTTCTCGCTCAGCAAGGTTTTTGAAGGTTTGTTTTTAGGGAACAATAACAACGAACTGTGATATTTCATTGACGTGGTAATCGAGTCTTCTGGAGGGCTGGAGGGCTACTCGGACATGGAGCTGCTGGTGTTCATGATCGCCGGGAGCGACACGTCGGCCACCGCGGTCAGCTTCACCGCCGTGCTGCTATCCCGGTGCCCGGACATGCAGGATTAAGTATACCAGGAGTAAGTACCCGGAGCGAAACCCTCGCTTTTTGTGTGGACCAAATCGGCATGTCTTCGCGCTTTGTACAACTAATTTTTGTTGGTTATTTTATTGTTGTTTAGATCTAACAGGTCACCGGACACTTTCTGCTATATTGTTGATAAAGTAACAGGGAAATAGCTTATACCTTACTCTGCTTTGTCCCTCCCAGCAGAAAATGTGCCCCTTTGCCTGTTTTCTGTTGCGACAAAGAGGAAATCCTACTATAAGCGTATTTTCATTGGTTACGTGGTTCGTCTCGATCTAGCATCAAAGCTTGGAGCGTTTTAGTTCCTTCGAAGGTGATCTGTTTGGTGCCTACTAAAATGTTCATACTGTAGGTGCTGCCCTTTTTTCATCTCTTAGTAACTGATTGAATTGAGTCGTCTATAATTTGTCTATCAGACTGCAAGAAGTGTTCGGAGACTCGGTTAATAACTCTTTATTTATTTAAGTACGTATATATAAATATAATAAATAATAACATCATTGAGGATTAATATTTGTATCTAGCTATAGTTGTAGCGTATAGCCTGTTTACGCAGTGTCCATTTGTTTCTATATCTATATGTACCTACCTACATACGTATGCATGTATAGCGCATCGCGCGGACCAATTTAACGTTAGCAACCGACCGTATGCGTGTATCATTATCTGAGTCCTAACCTCAAACCTAACACATAAAAATAAAAAGTTTTAGATAGACAGACTAATACATCTAAGGTTCTGTGATTCTTCTCTTCGACTTTAAAGACGAAATTGTGGCTTTTATCACGACGTTGAAGTTAATGCGAATTTTTATTCTTCTCTTCCACAAAACCTGATGACGATACTCATAGGGTTTCATGATTCTTTTTTTCAATTCTAACAATAAAACTTTGATCGGTATTCGGAAATATATGTTATACGGTTAGGGTTTTGTTTTGGCTTCTGTCCTCTATTCTAAGCGTGAAGTTGTCGACGGCCTTCATCATGATTTCGTACTTGACGGGTAGAGGGCGCTGCAGGTCGGCGGCGCGCGCGCCGGCCGGCGGCAGCAGTCGGAAGCGCCGGATCAGGTTGGTCAGCGCAGTCTTCGCCGACGTCATTGCATACGTAGCACCTGAGAACATGTGTTAAAGGGTTACTTACGTCCTTGGAGGAAACTGAT
The DNA here is from genome assembly GCF_033807575.1 of Cydia pomonella. Taxonomy (NCBI): domain Eukaryota; kingdom Metazoa; phylum Arthropoda; class Insecta; order Lepidoptera; family Tortricidae; genus Cydia; species Cydia pomonella. The sequence continues at coordinate 4,934,808 of NC_084729.1, forward strand.
ATCTTGCTAAGGGATTACATATAGCTTTCTTAGTCGAGGGATTAGAAAATAGACGAAATAACGAAATGTTAGGGGCATTTCATGAGCGGTCCCGTACAAACGCATTTTATTTTGTAATTTATTTACATTTTTTCAAAGTTGTCGTCGACGACTATTTTAATAAGAATTTTTCACATCCACTGTGACAGAAAAAAAGCTAATCTAAGGTAGTAAAAAGTAAGGTAAAAAGTCAAAGGTAGACAACTTCACGGAATGCTCCAATTTACTGAGACAATCTACTTAAACCAATCCAACATTAGCCAAAGAAAATTATTTACTTACCCCATTTAGAGACTTTGAATAGGTACCGCATGATTTTGTGTGCAAATTTGAAAAATGTAGGCGCGTAACGATATACCATGCATAATTTGAATTTTGCGCCTTATTATACTAATTAAAAATAATTACATATTTAGGGACAGACTTATACTGATCTACTTAACCCCAAACTAAGCAACGCTTGTACTATGGGTACTGGGCGAAGATATACATACGTATATAAATAAATACATATTTTTAGGAACATAGATAACATTTATGACTTCGCAACAAATATTCGTGACCAACAGACAAATAAATGTCCTTACCAGGATTTGAACCCTGGACTCCCTGCTTCATAGGTGGGGTCAATACCGACTAGGCTATGAGGCCGCCAACTACTTAGGTGAGGAAGTCGCCAAAATTGAGGGGGGATTTAAATCTTTTCAGGTCAGATGTGCAGGGTTAGAGCCGGTGTAGCTTTATTTGACGTTCATAAGCGCATCGTAATATGCCTACTTCAAATATAGACTATCTTTATCTTTTATCTTTGTTTCTATACTAACCAATGCAGTTTCTGACGGAGTGGCTGAAGGGTACGAACATGGCGGGGTGAGGCAGGGGGCCCTGCAGGAACCGCTCGGGACGGAACTCCTCCGCGTCGGATCCCCAATACGCGGGGTTGCGGTGTGTGCCCCAGATGTTGATCATCACCGTTGTGTCATCCACCAGCGTCGTGCCTGACGCTAGATATATACATAGATTATATAGATATATCGTTAAGTCATACTTTTGAAATTTTGATAGTCAGATCCCTTGGCTATAATAAAATAGCTAGTTTTATTCCAAAATTAAAAAACGAACTCGCACTTGACCAGTTTTTTCTAAGTAGCCTATTTCAACATTTTAAGGTTTTCGTTTGGGTTTGCCTTTGGAAATAATTTATTTACGTTTGAAAACGTGTAAAAAACAATATAAAAACAGCTATTTTGCGTAAGCTCCTCTTAATTAATACAGTTTTTCACAGTTAATTAGTTTTCCCACTAATTAATATCTACTGTTTACCAGTAACCAATGCTCTTCATGCTAAACAATAGAAATGGTGTGCGCCTAAGTGTGAGGATTAGGGAAACTTACGTAGAAGTACATCGCCGTGGATCTCGCGCACCACTATCGGCACCGGCGGGTAGAGGCGCAGGCTCTCTTTGATGACGGCCTCCAGATACGTCAGCTTCAGCAGATCCTCCGGGGTCACGGCGCGGTCAGACTCTTCAAACACTTCTTGCAGTCTAATGAAGCAATATAAAACGAGTTTAATCAGTTACTAAGAGATGAGCAAAGGGCGATCTTAGTAGGAAACTTTAGTGAGCATCAAGAACATATATGTATTTGAAGAAACTAACACGCTCCAAGCATGGATTTTAGACGGACACGAACCGCAAACCAATGAGAAAGCAATTATAGTTGAGTTTCCTCTTTGCTCGACACAAAAGATTATATTTATCCAGGCGCTGGACCGTTTCTGCTGAGAGCATAGATATAAGAACCTATTTGAGGCTAAGAGGGTTAGAGAAAGGAAGCAAAAAGTATCTGGCGACCGGATAGATCTAGTAACCCTTATTACTGACAAAAATTGGGGAACATAGCGCGAAAAATCACTAATTTGTCTAACATTGTCCCGTGCCAGAAAATCCGCGTTTATATTCTGAAGATTGCAGGTGTCGGAGTTCCTTTTTCTGTGAAAACGGATTAAAAAATTGCTTAGGCCCACTTGCACCATTCCACTAACCCGGGGTTAACCAGTTAAACCTGGAGTTACCATGGTTACCAGTACAATTTGATACTGGGTTAACGGTTTAACCGCGTAACTCCAGTTTAGCGGGATGATGCAAGTGGGCCTTAGTCATATAATTATCGCCTTAAAACATTGAAAAATATATTCTATGTATTACACGAAAGAAAATGTGTACGGGACAGATCACGGAATACTTGGCTTATGGAGGCTTCGCGTCGTGATTTACGCACCAAATTTGGAGGGATTTTTAATTATACAGTGTACAGCTCCAGGTGTACTTACTCCTGGTAAACCTTCTCCTGAATGTCCGGGTACCGGGACAGCACCACGGCGGTGAAGCTGACCAAGGTGGCCGATGTGTCGCTCCCGGCGATCATGAACACTATCAGCTCCTCCCTCAGCTTCAGGTGTACTTACTCCTGGTAAATCTTCTCCTGCACGTCCGGGTACCGGGACAGCACCACGGCAGTGAAGCTGACCAAAGTGGCCGACGTGTCGCTCCCGGCGATCATGAACACCATCAGCTCCTCCTGCAGCTTTTTTTTTTTTATTACGAAAAGGTAAGCATTTGACCACAATCTCACCTGATGGAAAGTGCCGATGCAGTCTAGGATGGAACATGCTTACCTAAAAGATGTCTATTCACTCTCGATTTAAAAAGGTCCAAGTTATAGTCGACTGGGAATAGATTTGCAGGAAGTGAATTCCACTCCTTAGCCGTTCGCATGATAAAGCTGGATGCGTAGCGTTTAGTGCGAATCAGTGGTAAAGTAACGACGTAAGGGTGAAACGCAAGTCCGCGTCTAGTCCCACGGTGGCAGAACGGAGATGGGGGGATAAGATTATGTAATCCCATCGCACACTCCCCGAAATGTATCCTGTAGAATACCGATAAACAGGCTACCTTTCTACGGTGTTCTAGGCTCTGCAGTCTAGCCTCTACCAATCTCGCATCCCCAATAAGCTTCCTAGCGCGTTTGTCTATAGAATCTAGGGTGGCTAGCTGATACTTGGCGCCCTTGGCGGATCCATCCCAAAGGTGACTGCAATACTCCATACACGACCGGACTTGAGTTATGTAAAGCTGAAGAAGCTGCCCCGGTATGAAGTACTGCTTGACCTCAGAGAGGACGCCTAATCGTCTAGCTGCAGATTTAGCCAGAGATTCAATATACGCCCCAAAGCTCAGGTTAGATGAGATACTTGTGCCAAGTAGCTGAAGATGGTTGGATATCGGTACGGATACATCCCGGAAAGTCGGAGTCAGGTCGAAAGGACTCCGTTTCGCAGAGACCAGACACGCCTGTGTTTTGGTAGCGTTGAATTTGACCAGGTTTGCGTCGCCCCAATCGTTTAGATTAGATTCTAACCGACCAAGGTGGCCGACGTGTCGCTTCCGGCGATCATGAACACCATCAGCTCCTCCCGCAGCTCCAGGTGTACTTACTCCTGGTAAACCTTCTCCTGCACGTCCGGGTACCGGGACAGCAGCACGGCGGTGAAGCTGACCAAGGTGGCCGAAGTGTCGCTCCCGGCGATCATGAAAACCATCAGCTCCTCCCGCAGCTCCATGTCCGAGTAACCATTTTCTAGTCCTCCGGAAGATTGAATTATCACGTCGATAAAATGTGATAGTTTATTGTTGTTTTCTAGAAAATGTTTAACATTTAAGTCGACCAATATATGTTGTTTCTGTCTTCATTGGTTAATTTTTTAGGGTTCCACGGTTTAAAAAAAATAGTAATTAAGTATTACTTGTGACACCAAACGAATCTAAATATAATGATGTCCTTGCATAATTGTTACATTTGGAGTGATTTATTTTTTACTAGGTAGTGTTTTTCAATAAAAAGACACGTTAAGAAGTTATACCTTTTTTCTGATGTTTAAACAGACGTAGTCTAGTAGTCGTATGTGTGTATTGCATTATAATATAACTAAGTATGCACCGGATTTGGCGTCGCCACTTTTTTTTTTTTTTTTTCATAGTATGGTACATTTTAAACTTGTGTTATGTTCGCCAAACTTACGTTTAACGGCGAGATGAGGCACTCATTTTCAACGTTAGTACCTTAATCTAAATTATATGATTAACTTATAATACTAAGGTTAATACATAATTATATCATATTAACACAGTATAAGTGGTTTCACGAAGGCGTTGTCCTAGCTTTGTAATTGCTTGAGTTTTAATAGTATTCTGAAAGTATTATGAGTAGGTATTTATTTGGTTATTTATTTTGTTTATTTATTTAATTATTTAATTTATTTAGTTTAGGTATATACTTACTAAAATTCTTAAGTCCAGATTCAGTTATTTTTTCCTTTTTCTTTTGTATATTCTGTAAGTAGTAAGTGATATAAAAAGTATGAATTAATTATAGTAATGAGTTGGTGTGTGAAATGACCAATGCCGGATTTAGAGGTCTGGAGGCCTCGGGCAATAAAGGAGTGGAGGCCCCCTGGCCCCAAATTATTTTCCAATTAAAATGATATTTTTCCGAAGTCTCTATTGTGGGGGCCCCTCTTTTGTGGAGGCCCCGGGGCTGTAGCCCCGGTTGCCCTCCCCTAAATCCGGCCTTGGAAATGACTATATATGTTTCTAAATAATTGGAACTGTAAAAGTGTAATTTAAAAAATATGTACCACTCGGATTGCTTTGCTCATTTATTCTCACCAAAGAGCTAGTTACCTTGAATTTGATAGCATATATTTAAGAAGAAAGTTGACGTTTCTACAAAACGTATGACACCTGTACCCGTACCATGAGTCACTGACAGTGTCAAAACTGACATATACGCTATCGAGAACGTAATTTACTTTCTATATATCTCACTCGCACTTAAATGCGAGTACGAGCGAGATGCATAGAAAATAAGTTACGTCCTCGATAGCGTTTATGTCAGAGCCAAACTTGTAGTGTCATCTAGTTCAGCCTAATAGTTCGATCGAACTAAGTGAAAATTTTGAGATCCGCGTTGTTAGTTGATCGAACTAAGTGAAATTTTAGAATTCCTTATGGTTCGATGGTCGAACTAAGCCCAGTTTCAGAATTCCTCATGGTTCGATAATCGAACTAAGTTGAATATAAAATTTCTTAGTGGTCAGACAGCGAGGAATTAAAATTCCTTGTCTTTTTTTTTATATACTACGTCGGTGGCAAACAAGCATACGGCCCGCCTGATAGTAAGCAGTCTCCGTAGCCTATGTAAGCCTGCAACTCCAGAGGAGTTACATGCGCGTTGCCGACCCTAAACACGCCCCCCCTCGTTGAGCTCTGGCAACCTTACTCCCCTCTTCTCCCTTTGTCTACCTACATGTTGACATCAAACTCAGGAGCACGATGTTTTCTTAGACTTTATATACACATCTACATTTAATATATATTTTTAAATATACATAGACAAATAATACCTCCTCTAAAAAGGTATAAATGCGTTGCAGGTGGTTGTTGTACCGTTTGTACATGGGTAGCCTCTTGTAGATGACGTCCGGGTGCAGCCACGGCTGAAATCCACGCTTGGCCAACAACTGCGTGCATTCATCGATTGCGTGCAGAAAGAAATAATGATCGGAAAATTTTTGCGTATTAATTTCTGTGTTCAGGGCAGTCTCTATGAAATGAAATAAAATTATTTATTTTTGCCAGAGATAATTACATGATATACATATTTTAAAGTTTTACACGAGGTAAAAAAAACACATATCATACCAACAATAAGGGCATGCAGAGACATTTCTTGACATAATTATTTCACGTGATGGCTTCCCTTTCACCTGAATTAGACCAAGATAACTCAGTAGTGATTTTGTTAGCACAGACTGTACAAGTGTTATTTAAAAGTCATAATTTCATAGAAGTTTACGCTATCAAAATCACTGCAGAGTTATCTTGGTCTAACTGTATAAGCGTCATTCTAGATCTGTAGAATGGTGGGTCATGCACAGAGAGAATATATGTCTTGGATTTTATGGTATGAATAATATGAGATGATTTTTTTCGCCTAAAACCGTAGGCTGTTAATCAAAAGCCATTGTTTCTTTTGTGCGCGGTGGCTACCGAATTTCTCGTTAGTGAGAAGAATCAAGCCGGTTTAAAAGCTTTCTATACATATGTTTCAAATCTGTTGTGTCCAAATATTCATACCTGTCGTCCCACATTACCTAAAATCTCAGAATGCTGTTACATGAATTTGAACCATACAAGTAGAACGCTAAAATTTCCTTTTAAACGGGCTTGATCTTTTTCTCTTCGGTAGTTCTCACGGTCCATGAAAAAAACAATGCTTTTTGTTTAAAAAATCATATTGTGCAAAAAATCATCTCAGATAATTCATACTATACCGCAAACTGAATCGAACGTGAACGTGGTGACGTATCTCCAGATGGGGAAGTCGCCGCGACCTGCCTCGACGCGCAACAGGTCGACCATGATGGAACTTTTTGTGTTGAACACCGGCAGCAGCTGGTCCACATTCTTTCGACTGAAGAAGGGAGCGTTGATTTTGCGGCGAGGGCGCCAAATGTTTACTGCAATGGTTGCAATAAGGAAAAACTTATACAATTTCCCAACGAATGTCGGTAAGCCACAGGCTACGAGAAATACAGGAAAGCTTAAAGTAACATCTTACACATTGACTAAAACAAGAAAGTCGCTCTAGGGAAATTGTATAAAATTCTCTAACAAGATACCAAAATGTCACCGAGCTTACAGACTCTAAATTAAAAACTGTTGTTAAGCAAACACTGATTTCGTGAGCATATTTTATAATAAGCGATTAAACTTACTAAACTTACTAACTTGGCACCGATTTTAACAGAACAAAAGGGTGAGTATTTGACTAACGAAAACGTATGGAATTTGAACATAACTCGACGGAAAATTACGAACATTAATTTTAAGTCCAAATTGAATGAGGAGCTCTTCAAACCAAACTTCCCAAATGTTATCAATGTCTGATAAAAAATAGTCAACAAAATAAAAATCTGTCCAAATTACCTGGAGCAAATATCGAACCATTGCCTATTGCGGTTCGTATAAACTTTACTAGGAATTCGTCTTTGTCCAGGCACGCCTTGGAAACCAGCTCGATGGCCGCAGGGTCCGTCATACCTGTGATGTGAAACAATAATATAATTAATGAAAGAAATTCTCGTAATGATAAGAGGGTTTTTGCATTAATTTATTTTATTATTCTTAGTATTCTCACCAACAAACAGCCTATTGATCACCCAAAAACTTGTAAGACCATCGTGTTGATTTGATTCCCGACCTATTTTTTGTAACATTTGCATAATATCTGAAAGAAAAATAAATGCATGAAACCGGCATCAAATATTTTGGTACCCACCTAAATAAGAACCTATTTTACTCTCCTCAATCAATCAATCAATCAAATCATTTATTTGTTAGAATACAGTCGAGTGGATGTTATCAAATACATTTCAAAGAACAGTGTATTTAGCCAGCTAACGGGCATACAAGTCTTATATTCATAAATAAAATTAATCTAATGTATACTACATTATACTAAATTTAATAACTATGCGGAATATGGTCAAAATTTTCATTTAAAGAGTAAAAAGCATATTGTACTAAAAAGTCCAATAAATGTTTCCTAAATACAGGCATTTCAGATTCTCTTATTGAATTGGGTAATTTATTATACAATTTGGGTGCCATACCATAAACACATTTTGCACGCAGGGCTGTTTTTAATTGCTGATATGAGATATTCAAAATAAAAAGTAGAACTCACTGCTTTTACCTAGCACCCATTTTATCCTCGAACTCATATGGCGCTCTCTCACTTCGAGCGCCAGATTATTTCCTTTCGGATTCATCAGGTCGCTTAACCTTTGGTTATTATCTACTATTCTTCTGGACCTGGTTATGTCCTTAAACTACGTCCAAATAAAAGAGACGGACGAGTAGGGTATAGCGATATGTCAGCTCGATTGAATCTGAAGCAACCCCTCTGCCTAAGCACCTCCATCTTATAGCAGACCTTCATATTAAATCCTACATCTGATCAGACGACGCAACGGAGCTACGCTGTGACATATCGTCACCCAAATCTCATTAGTGTTTAATTTGTGTTTTGTTTATATTTGTATTGTCTAATAATATATTTCTCTGTATTTTCATTTGGTATTTTGTATACATTATTTTCAGTTTCGCGTTTGCCTTGGTAGTAAATTGTTTGGTAGTAGGTGGTGGCGGTGTGTAAAGTCGGGATACAGGAGATAGAAATAAGGCACGAATGTAGATCAGCAGAACAGAATATCTTGACAACTTCAGACTGATAAACAGTTTCTTTTTCTGGACGGCCCACTCTTCCACAAGAATTAATAATAACACATCAAAATAAAAAGGACTTCCTTAATGAGTACATCAACAATAACTAAAGATCTAAATAAATAAATAAATATTTCGGGACAATCTTACACAGACCAACCTAGTCCCAAATAAGCAAAGCTTGTGTAATGTAGGTACATACTAAGACTTTGATAAACGCTTGACAGCGCGGGGTAGTTATAAGTTCATTCTTGCAATACATGAAGATTCCTAATGGTTGTGTTTCTCTGTGCTCCCGTTAATATAATTATCCCAAGGGATTTACTGGGGACTTTACAGCTTGTACTATGGGTATTAGGCGAGGATATACATACGTATATAGATAAATATATATATATATATATACATAGAAAACTCCCATGACTCAGGAACAAATATCTGTGTTCATAACAAATCTTACCTAGTAATTCTTTTAAATCGACGTTGCCTAAACGGACGGTGACGGTGTATTCGGTAAAGAGACAGACAATGACGGTATGCTGGGTAAAGAAGCATTTGGCATTGTTGGTGCGTTAGGTAAAGCATCTTGAATGGCGACCCTGGTGGTGACTTAGAGGGAGAACAACTCGGTTGAGGCGCATGCTCCGGAAACACCACCACGTCTGACATCGATCCCGCTGACCACGTCCTTATGTCACAAATCACAATATCCCATTCAGAATAGCAGAAGATGAGAGATCAATTCTTTTTGGTGAACCGCGAGTCCTCAGTTCAGGGCGAACTTCTAGTTATGAATTTACCTTCATTACTACCGGCAAAGATGTGGGCGTGTCCGATGACGGGGTAGCTGTCCGGTAAGCACGGTATCTCTGCTGCGAGCCGGTAGAGCCGTCTGCGCGACCAGCGGTAGTACGCCGCGCCCAGCGCCATAGCCACCAATAACAGCTGCCAGATCATCCTTCTGTTCTCTAAGGCATTTGGTTAAATCGCATAAAGCTAGTGACTCTGTGAGCTGTAGACCTGGAGAACTCCCACGGCTCGCCCATTTAAAAAAATATAAAGTGAATAATTTCGCAAATAATCGTTGCGAAAGTTTAAGAAAATATTTTTTGAATGGAATTCATGAGGTCGAGATTAAAGATTTTTCATCTCTCATTCTTTGAAAGTGGGTTGTTGTTTTTCTCAGAAATGTGCAGGTGGCAGAAAATGATACGTTTCGCTTGGTTTCGCGTACTCAGTACGATTTTAGGGTTCCGTACCAAAAAGGTACAAAAGGTGTCTTTTATACCACGTCCATGATGGTAAGCAGTCTCCGTAGCCTATGAACGCCTGCAACTCTAGAGGTGTTACATGCGCGTTGCGGACCCTTTAAAGACCTGTACACACTCCTTTTTTGAAGAACCCCATACTGTAGCCCGTCGGGAAAACCTCGGCAGAGAGCTCATTCCACAGCCGGAGCGTCCGCGGGAGGAAATTCCTCTTAAACCGCACATTGCGCGACCATTTAGGCTCTAGGATGAACACCCTGCCGACGGCGAGCGGTGCGTTGATAGAAAGTCTGTTTGTCACATCGCTAAATATGTCGAGAACCACTTAAGCTATCGATTTGAAACATAAGAAATAATTGTACTCACCAAAGTGTCTATGCAGTAAGGGTTAATACTTATGTATTGACTGATAAATACTTATATAGTAGACTTCTGCTTTCTAAGGTGGGCACAGTGACAATGAGCAATATAAAAACTATGTTTTGTCTTGAATCTTGAATAAAATGCTTGAGGTCAAAGTGTTTAATTATTACCTAGAGTCTGAACTGAAGTGGTTCACACACCATATCAGTAACTGAGCGATTCTTAAAAAAATTGCCACTTTTTTTTATAAATTTTGTGTTTTTCTACTCAGAATAACGAGCTCTTTCGATCCTAATAGGATAAAAAAAATGTCCCGGGCTTTTTTTCTTTTGTGTTACTATTTCCCCATATACTTTGTATGGCGGTAACAAAAAGGAAAGTATGGAAATTTTGGGACACTTTTTTTCTACTATAAGGATGAAAAGGGCTCGCGAACCTGACTAGTAATAACACATATAATAACACAAAAAGGGCACATAAAAAGTGGCAAAAAAGGTTACATAAAAAAGTGGCAAAAAAAGAAACGCTCAACTGACAAAAGAGATGTAGCCATACCTACGTAAAAGTAAGATGCAGATATTTCTACCGTGTTTAGCGTATAGCTGCGTCTCTGTGTAATCACGAGAGTTGCTAGGGTTTCAAGGCACGAGGGTTGAATAAACTTTGTTCTGGTGAGAAAAACATCTTTCCCCACACCAACGCAAGGAAAATTCTTACTGTAAATCAATATAAATCTATTTTGAATAAATATATATTATTCAAAATCATCAATTAGGACGTAATCTGACGCTCATCGAGAGTCAAGGTTTGGTTTATTTTTGGTTTATCAGAAATTCAGAATGGATATTATCCAACAAATCCATTGAAAACCAAATCGTAATTGCTTATCGTAAAAAAACGCAATTGGGATGTAAAATGCCCTAGTGCAGAAACATATCACTTTCTGCACACTTCATAGAACAATAACGACCGAATTTCAGAGCATTAGAAATGATATGTGACAATCCATATCAAAAGGGACCTTATTCAATTCAATTTATTTGCATCAGACATCAGTGGCGGTGCGTCACAAATATTCGTAGGAAACCCGGAGCTAATTTTGCTTTTCTTTTCTCCATAAACCGATCGTGAAGGTACTTAACGGGCTGAAATTAGACAAGCCGGTGGGAATCGAGTTCTTTGAACGATCCGCCACTGTCAGACATATTAGTCCATAGAAATGTTAGTAACAAACAAGACTTATTATTATTAGGTCATTACCTATGAAATTGGCGTTTTGTATGGAGAACTTTAACGAAATTAGATTTTTAATACAATGAATTTTGCGGATTATTTTGTGATGGCATTTTCAAACCAAACAAATTTTTGCTAGTAATCTGAGATATTTTTAAGGCACATTTTCTATCTCATTTTTTTTAAATCTGTCCCGTCAGAAAAATATAAGTCATTTAAATCATAAATACTCGAGCCGGCAGCATATGAAAAGAGCTGTTTTCAGGGCGGTATTCTCAATAAAAGTAGAAAATAATTGTATGTAAAATCGTTGTTATGTAGCGCACTAATAAAATTAAAAAATACTTCGAAGTTACTATTAAAATAAATAAACTATGACATGACTAATACTTATGAACAAAAACGCCAATTTCATAGGTAATGACCCAATATTATATACGTTAGCTACTTACAGACTACTTAAAATACGTTATATACAATGCCTCTTGACTCCATGTGAATGGAATTCCAGTGCCTCCAGGCTGCTCTAGCCGGGCATTGTGACACCAGGAGGCCTACCGCGAAAACCTAAATTCGCCAATTGCGGGGATTTTTCTCTTTTACTCTCTCTAAGACGTCATTAGAGTGACAGAGAAAAATGCCCGCAATTGACGAACTTCGATTTTCGCGGTAGGCCCCTTGCCTCTCTGTCGCACTTGTAAATTCGTGTGTAAGTGTGATAGGGCTGGAGACTGTGGCTGACTGTGACTTTTGACGGTGGGCGCATACGTCACGTAGTACTGCATTAGTATTGGCGCGCCGACCGCCATAAGGACCCTTTTGATATGGAATGTCACAAATATTAATTATTTACGCCCTGTCATAGGTCATATTTTACATATTACTTTGTGCTCACTATGTTGTACCTACATGAATGCAATTAATAATGATTATAATCGACCCCGGGCTAAGGTTAAGTTAAATGGGAGCAATCATTCGCATGCCTAACACAAAAAATCGGCCATGTGCGAGTCGGACTTGTATGCAGAAAATTTCGTAATTTTCGGACTATTTAATTTTCGAACGACCGAAGCGAAGTGAAGTTCTTACATTCAACTTGGAACACACGACTGGCTAGGGGCACGTCCCGGGATTTCGATGTTTTTAAGCTGAACTATCAGAGGATTGTTTGATGGGAAATTTGTTCTGATTTAAATGAAATTTTAATGAATGGGATCCCTCAAAGGGATAAGACATAAAAACTTAACACAACAAACACACTTAAAGACTTTAAACAGACTTAAAGGGACATTTCATTTCTCATGCTCTGAAAGTCGGTCGTTATTGTTCTATGAAGTGTGCAGATAAGTTCACCTTTATACTAATGATGAGTGTTTTAGTTCCTGTTTTGTTTTATTTATGTACAATAACGAGTTTTACTACTACTACTACTAATTTAATTTAAAAGAAATTAGGTAAACGTGTAGTTGAGGATTACATATTAGTCATTAAATTATGAGCAGGCTCGATCAAGGGGTGATGGAGCTACAAGAGCCTAGAAGCTCAAAAAGCTAGGGGTCTTGCTATTCTTATTTGCAAGAAAGTATAGTCGAGTTTGGTATCAAATGGGTGTGTGTGCTCGGCTTACAGATTCATAGGTATATTTTTTATATTTAATTTATATAGTTATCAAGTTAAAAACTGAATAATATTTGACATTTGACCAGAAAGATTACGGCTTAACACAGATACAGTTTATTTTATTCTCTATGGTAGGTACTTACATTTTACAGTCAAGGCTCCACAGACTTTGCAACAAATCGCACGCCGTTTTAAATCCATTGCCGACTAGTAGGTGCATTCAATTGATCTATCTTTTTGGCGAACCGCGAGTTCTCAGTTCGGGGCGAACTACTAGTAGATATATTGCCATTTGCCCCGTCCGGAATTGATGGGAATGTCACCTGTCCTCGAGTCATGGATGACACTTCAAAACTGGGTTTGAACGCCGCCAAGTGGGATTGGGTGGGACACGTCTGCCGGATGCATTCGGAAATATGGGCCAAAATAACTGACTGGATACAACAGATCACACGAGGCCGAGACAGGACAAAATGGAGACGGCAAGATGACCTGGACTCATTTTGTGGTGACTGGCGGGAGCATGCACAAAGCCGTGACGAGTGGGGGAAGACAGGGAAGTCCTTTGCCAGGGTTGGGACACAATATAGACTATATAAAAATGTTATTGTAGAAGCAGTAGAAACCATATAGAAATACTCATTACAAAAAATACATAAAACATAAAAAAAATCTTAATACTCTATACGAAACGACTTTCGACATTTTTGAACCTAGCGTCATCTAGTGGTAACCTCTTTAGGTGCGCTGCTATCACAGTTGTATACTGCACAATGGAATTTCCAAATGTTCTGACAGATGGCGTTACTGATCTCCTCATGGCTGTACATAAAAACCAAATCTATGATAGAAACTATGAAATGTAGAGGCAAGGAACAGAATCTCTATATACCAAAAAGTGTCCGACAAAAAACCATAAATAGGTGGCGCTACAATACCTAGAATATTTGAGAAAAAATCTTTGCAGCGCACTTCACTCCGTCAATAACGCCTAGGTCCTTAGCTACTCTAGCGCTACTCTGGAGAGATTTAGAACTATTATTTATAGCTGACAGCTGGACACTTTTGCAACAGTTCTGCCTAAGGAGATTTTGTTCCTTGCCTCTACCTTCCATAATAGAAACTACGGATACAACGTCACTTTTTTGATAATCAGAATTAACCCTTATCACTGAGCACAGTTGCTCATGGGGCCGTTCATTGGGGTACCATGAAACTAGCCAACTTTGCCTTCAGATGTGTCTAATATGCCCAAAAACACATATTTAAGCGAATTTGTTAATGTAGATAAATGTATAACAGTTATAGTAACACCACTATTTTTAGTACTATGTAAATAGGTTAATACTTATTTGTGAAAAAACTATATAACACACATGTACTTAAATTTTGGAAATTTTGGGCGAATTGTCAAATTTGGGGTATTTCTATGGACATGAATGCAAGTACCTATAAAAAAATTGAAAACACATTGACAAATGTTTTCATGTTTCTATTAAGGTTTAAGCCAAAAAGGCCCAAAGACACAAACGTTTTGACGGTGGGCAAGGCAATGTAATCTGTTAATTTACAGACCTATGAATTCCAACATTGCCCACCATAAAAAAGGGCTTACGGATGTCACTTTCGACTAAATTACCCAACTTTGCATTATATATTTAATCTCTTCTCTTTAATCCGCTGTTTAGATGTTTCATTCCTTTAACGTACAAAAATACAGAAAAAAATCATATTTTCGGCCAATAAACTATCGTAACATATTTTTTCAAAAGTGACAACGAAAAGTAAAATGCTTAGCTGAATCTTGTATAGAAATGGGAAAAACGGGTAGGCAACATTGCTAACACGGTTCAAAAATATGTATTATTTAATAAAGTAATAATTAAAGTTATTTTTATTTACATACCTTTTTTTATTTATCATAACATAACCTAAATTAGCCTGAGGCATTGTTCCCAGGGCACTGGCCGTGTTCCCCCTCTGCACAGTGAGGCTGAGTTTTTGTGCAAAAAATGCGCCAGTTCGTACCCAGACTAGTTGGTAGAAATTTCTTTTACTAGTTTTTTGGTGTCTGATGACTAGGGACCGAAAGTTTCAATCGCAAGTGCCGCAAATACATAATTAGGGTAACGGCGGCTATTAACGCGGGTATCAAAATCGACGTCTAACACCGCGGTGTTTACAAATACTCATTTTGCAAGCAAACAGATCTATTCCCTAAGAAATAAAGCATACACAAAACAAGCTCATTCATTGGTCTATCGTGCCCATTAGTGTGCATTTGTGTGAGTGTAACAAAAAACTCGCGATTCGTCAGTTTGTGCGACGGCGGCGCAAGAACCGGTTGTTCCATACAGACGCGTGACACCACAGGTAAGTGCACTCCAATCTTACTTAGTGTTTTACGTAATAGTTATGGCAAATAAACTAGTGCAATGCCTTTTAAGAGGATGTGTATTGTTTTCTACACGATTTTGAATTACTTTTAACTTAGTTTTTGACCGGGAAATACGTTTAAAATTGAAAATAAAATACAGCGGTGATAGGCGCCAATTATTTCTGTGGTAAGTAATTCCGTGGTATGCCACGGTAATAAAAAAAGTGGTAGTTTTGTTATTTACTCTTTAGTTTTGGTACAAATTATCAATTTTAAATTTCTTTTATTTATTCCAATCTTGATCTATTCACGCTATTAAAGAGCTATTTCCGTGGTATGGAAAGTATTCAACTAATTTTTGACAAAAACTTCAGCACCGATTTCCTTGTTTCTATGGGAACCCTTAATCTGTCAACTTTTTTTTATTTTGAGTTAAATCCTAAAATTTACTTGCCAGTTATGTGATTTTGTCTTTACAAGAAGCTTGTAATATACGTGATTGATTTGATTTGAAAAACCATCTGTGTTTTATTCTTTTTATGGGTCGGAATTAGGTTTAATTAAACTCCAAATTAAGCCTATTACCGATGGTATGATCAGATTACCCTCGGTAATAGAATGTATAGAAATCTATTACCGACCCAGAGAAATATCGAATGGGTCGGTAATAGGCTCTTAAAGAGTTATCTATTACCGAGTGACTATTTGGTATTGTATTGAAATATCGCATTTAGGGTACCGCAAGTACAGATTTCGTTGATAAAATTTAGACTTCAGTTATCATTATCAGATTTAAATTCTTCTGTTTTCTGATTCAGTTATTACTCTGACAAGGAAGGGTACCCAACTGCCGGACAGTTCCGATTAATTTTTTTTTTATATAATTTTATTTATACAGTAGTCCAAAATCTCAGACATGATTTTTTTAGCTATAAGAATCAGCAATTAGAAAAGTACTGTGATTTGTTA
Organism: Cydia pomonella; assembly: GCF_033807575.1. Taxonomy (NCBI): domain Eukaryota; kingdom Metazoa; phylum Arthropoda; class Insecta; order Lepidoptera; family Tortricidae; genus Cydia; species Cydia pomonella. Next base: position 4,951,028 of record NC_084729.1, read on the forward strand.
ATTATAAACGGGTAAATTATAACACATAATATGTGAGAGACTTTATTTAACTTAATTACCTTATCAAAAATATTAGAATAAAAAAAATTCATGTTTTTATATATAGTCGAAATTTTATGAGGTGGACGTTTAAAATTTCACTGTGGTAAACTTTCACTCAGGTAGTAAACGTCCAGCTTATAAAATTTTGACTATAATTTACGCTGTGCCTTATGAGAAAATGTTACTTACTTGTTTTTTTTTGTGCAGCTAATTGTCAGTAAGACACATTCTTATCAATATTTATAGCATTTAAAAATTACTTTATTTAATAACAGGCAGGCCTATTTGTCATATACGTCCTTAGTAAAACTTTACTAACAATAATTTTTGTTGTTTTACATGTAAAACATTCAACTTATAACTTGTTATACAGGTACTCGTGGGTACTTGGTAAGTTAACTATTTAATAGTATTTGATTGTGCCAAAGTGTAATTATAATCTCTTCGAATATATCTCTTATTTTTAAACATACTCCTATAGTTTTATTTTTTATTTTTGTGTCATTATTAAACTTAATGACACAAAAATAATATACAGAACCCACGTCGTTATTATTGTTTTAACCCTCGGTATTAGGTTTCGAATTTTGAGTTTGGTTTCTATTAACGAGTGCAGAAAAATCATGCCAATTGTACCCTCGGTAATGAAAGCTCAATTCGCGATAATAGAATCACAGCCTGGCCCTTGCCACGGTAATAGAAGATTTGGTAATTTTGGCTTCAAAAAATATTTTAATACATATAATAACCCAAAATGAATCCAAAAACGTGTGAAACGGAAAGTTCATTAAATGCTCTGATGAAAAAAAAAATTCCTGGCTGTTAGACAGCATTGATACCCTTAATTTTTGGATCTCTTTTGAAAAGTTCCTTAACTACCACGGTAATAGAGGTGCCTTTAACCTACTTTTCAAAAATGCATATTTGCGACACTTGGCAATTTGGGCGTCGTCTGCTGCTGTCCCCGGCTTCCTGGCAGAGCGCCAGATATTAGATGGGGCCAGCTTATCAACGCATGTTAAATCCCATGCCAGGGGCCGCCCCAGGAACCAAAGTACGAGCGAGCAGCCGTCGGGCCTTTGGCCATCATCCGCTGATAGACCAACGGGCTCCAGGGTTGCTGGTATGCAGACGGTACCGACTGCTCTGCGGATTAGGTGGTTTAGCCATGTTTCTATAAAATGACTGGCAGTGGAGTCCATGGTGCCCATAAGCGTCAATATGGCTTCCACAGCGGGAGCAAGCGTGTGGGTTGCAGGCTTTTAACCAACCGGCAACCCAATTTATAAATAAATAAATATTATAGGACGTTATTACACAAATTGACTAAGTCCCACAGTAAGCTCAATAAGGCTTGTGTTGAGGGTACTTCGACAACGATATATATAATATATAAATATTTATAAATACTTAAATACATAGAAAACACCCATGACTCAGGAACAAATATCCATGCTCATCACACGAATAAATGCCCTTACCAGGATTTGAACCCGGGACCATCAGCTTCGTAGGCAGGGTCACTACCCACTAGGCCAAACCCTGTTGTTGTTGTCTAAGTACCCTCAACACAAGCCTTATTGAGCTTACTGTGGGACTTAGTGAATTTGTGTAATAATGTCCTATAATATTTATTTATTTATTATTTATAACAAAAGTACGAACATGCCATAACCCACAGATAAGTATTGTATTTACCGTTTTTGGTAATATTACTGAGAAAAATGGGAACTTACCGGTTAATTTCCCAAATGAGATATTGCCGGTAACGGTAATTTACTACCAGCACAACACTACTTGGGGCTCCCTCGACTCAGGGAACGATTTCACAATATGCCTAGGAATTTCATGATCTGGCGAATATAACAATCGGCCGCCAACATATAATTTATTATGGAACTTTAAAAGATAGGTACTTAAATTTTATAACGTAGGTAGTCTGTTTTTAATAATAACCATATTTTATGATTAATGACCAATTTATTATGATTATTTAACTAGAATTTGTTATAAAATTCAATATGTGTTATCGTGCCCATTTGGTTTTAAAGGGTAGAGTAAAGTAAATATATTTGGGTTGGCCGACGTAGTATTTTACAAATGGCGCCAGCTTAACTTGCCCTGTTAATTCCTAGAATTGTGTCCAATTTTTTTTTTGTTTTTTATGTCCTGGATGCCAGCCCCTTAATCCAAATCTCATAGAAAAAAAATAGAGAAAGGGGCAAAGCTATCATGGCGCGATATACCTATGCAAACTTTTGATAATTGCCAATACTTACCATTCCATGAAATGGAAATAGTTATTTCGTCTACAAGGGGGCAAAGTTGTTGTTTAAACGCTCGTGCTAATATTGATACCCGAGCAAGCGAAATATTTCAAAATTGAACCACGAGCGTAGCGAGTCGAGAAGTGGAGTTTTGAGCGTTACGAAGATTTCAAGGCACGAGCGGTTAAACAACAACTTTGCCCCCTTGTAAAATAAATAACTATTATACCTACTTGAAAAAACATTATACCCAATATGCCCATGGGCGTAATATAGCTCATTCCATCTCAGTATGCTGGCATAGGTACAATAACACCGTTTACGAGCAAGTGTGATGAAAACACATTAAACCGGCATACGCCGTTGTGCAGTCTCTAATGTGTCATTTGTATCATCTAAAAGTTCTCTCTGACCCCTTTCAAAACTCGGGTCAAGCTAATACTTACTAAATGGACTCCGACTTAACATTGCAGTCCACAAACTAAATAACAGACGATTTACAGCTTTATCCCGTAAAGCATAAAGAGCATAAAGTAGTTTCAGAGCTACTAAAATGACTTTGCAAGTGATACCAATCCCCTTTTCTTGGAAGAACTGTGATTGGCTCTTTTAGGATTTGCGCGCGCAAAAGTCGAGTTTTGGAAACGGTTTTTCGCCTAAACTCGCTGTCCATCGATGCTTATGTTATGCAAAATTTTGTCGAACACATATATAACACGCAGTGGATAATAAGTTAATTTATAAAAGGAAATAGGGATGACTAGATACAACTTTCTTTCATTCGGGATGGTATTCGAAACGAGGTGCTCCGTTGCACCTTCAAATTTTATTTTTATACAAATAGTGCCTTAATATTTACAATAAATAACAATTATAAAAGTGCTCTTAATTAATTGTATTGTTTTCTACATGTTTTTCTATAAAATTTGCCTTAAGCATTTGATATATAAATTTCGAAATTCGGCCATTTTAAATAACTGAACTTTTTTATGACCACGGCGTTTGCCCAAACTGCCAATTATTTTAAAAATGGCGAATGTCGGTAAAGTGCTGGCCACAATAAAAGCTGTTATAACAAGATTAGTATTCGCCTGCCATGGGATCATAGCTATATGGCAAGTCACTGTGTTCAAGGACGACATCATATATTGGTATTTGGCGTCACCGATTTTGCTGCTCATTTTCGAAGGCGTCTTTACTTTGACTATTAAAGAAAATCAGGAGTGGAAATGGTGAGTTTATTTTCATCAAAGCAATCAGGAAATACTTTAATTATTCTTTGAAATCAGTGTGTAAAGTGTCATTTATTCCTCTATAATTGCTTTGAAGAAACAAATGACATTTTTAACCTTCTTCAAAAAAGGAGGAGGTTATCAGTTCGATTCGAAAACACAAAAATACCTAATTTGTAATGCTTTACGGCTAGAGTACTTGCCCTTGCGATGGTGTGATGTAAAAAATAGTAGATTCAGCACAAGGGCTGAAATGGTGGCTTTCTCAACTTTTCATTTCGAATAAGTGGAAAGTAGAATATCTGTGTTTTTTTAAAACATTACTAAGTATAATTTTTTATAGCTTTTGTTGAGGGTACTTTCAATTAACCACTTAGATAAAAGTATTGTTGGTTATTGGAATTTGGAGTTAAATATCGGCATTACAAATCCCTTTAAAATCACAATTACAATGCTTATCGTAAAAAAATCGCACTTGGAAAATAACACGCTCTAGTGCAGAAACATATCAGTTTCGGTACACTTTTTAGAATAACAATAACCCTTTTCCAGCTCAAGACAAATGAAAAATGTTTACAATAACAATATACATAATGGATATATACAGATGATTACTATAACTAGCTTATATCTAAAATAGGCCCTCGAGGCATTACCAAGGATGCTGGCGGCATTTCCTCGTTGTATCGCAATACTGATACGTTGTGCGACGAAGCCGCCAGCTCTTCGGTCACCAGTTACGTCAACCAGACGTTTCGAATAAATTTTGTTTATCTACTCTCTTTTTTGTCCGTCCCTCATTACTGAATATCATGACTTGGTGTTGCAGCTCCTATTAATATGATTTTTCTCCATCTGTCTCGATCTCCCATAGCCCTTACCGCTTGATGGAGTTTGCCTGACTCCTAAGGAGACCTTAATTTGTTTAAGGGGGCCGGGGCCGGTCTTTCGCCTTCCACTTTTCCAGCCCCGATAACTTTTTCTAAGCTGTCATCACCTCTACGCACCAAATGGCCAAAGTACAAAAGCAACCAATGTCTGATGACAGGGGCCTACCCCGCCTACCACGAAAACCGACATTCGCAATTTTTTTCTCTTTTACTCTCACTATTACATCTTTAATTAGAGTGACAGAGAAAAATGCCCGCAATTGACGAATTTCGATTTTCGCCGCTATAGCCCTTACATGTGTATTGTGTGTTGATGCCAAGCTGTGAGATCTTGTTTACATCTCTTGGCTTAAACTCTCGCAACGTTCAATGTTCCTAGCTAAGCTTTTTGGAATCATGCGCTTTCTCGGCTCTCAATTTTTCTCGAGGGGTTTGCTCCTTTGATAAACAAATAACTATTTATCTTTTGTGTATTAAATACAATACTAAACTTCAACTCTTTGGGTGCAATTTGCACTGTTCGTAGTCGCCAGGCATTTGATGACGCGATTACTCAGCAAGTTGTATCTTTCGTGACTATTTACTGTTTAAAAAGCCTAGTACCATGCCTGGTACTGTAACGAGGAATGCAGTCTAACTATGGTACCCGGATACATCCTCAAACTACGTCCAAAGGAGAGGTATATGGGCCTCTCTTTTGGACGTAGTTTAAGGACGTACCCGGGTCCAAATTGTTTTTATATTCCAAAACATTTTTCTTTTTATTCATAGAAATAAAAAAATATTTTAAAAGGAATATGTGAAAACATATACCTACCGCCTCTTATCACCGAAGTTTACCGACGAAAAATTTTGAAATTTTTACATATTATTAACATTACTATTTGTATGAGATTACTTTAGGGTGTTTACAACTTTTCTCAAAAAATAGATCAAATTTTCAAATCGGTTCACACGATAGAGAACTATCCTAGAAAAACAAACATACGTGCATATATTTGTGTACAGTGCCATCTATCGCGCAAATTAGTTAGACAATTTGCCGATAGATGGCACTGTACACAAATACATTTAGTATAGGTACTTCTGATAGTTCTGTTCAAGTCTTTCGCCTTTATAGTTACCCGAGATAATTCAAAGTTTGTACGGAACCCTCGGTGCACGTAAACCGAACTCGCACTTGACCGGTTTTTTTATATAGAAATGTAACAATTAAGTAATAAAAATACGGTAAAAACCTATTTCTTCAATACTTTTTAAATGAAGTCTACCCAAAAGCGAAATGGATGAACCGTTATATGGATCATCATTGGCCGCGTCAAGTATAAACTATCTATGGCTCAAGTTATAACGGCATTTGTGACGTGGTACTGCAACAACATGATAGATGAATCTTATTCCTTCGAAATAAGGTTTAAAATTGCCTTTTAACAGTATGTCTGAAGCTAGGTATTTGTTTACGGTGTTGATGACATTTGAAGGCTTTGTCAATGAGCAGTGAGGGGGAACGTGAGATTAATTCTCTGTTTTAACACTTAGGTGTCAAAGATATTTTTAGTATTTTTGCATGAACTATAATCTCAATTTTTTTTTGCTATATATAGATGTAGATGTAGTGTAGGAACGTCCGGTCGGAAACAGGCGGGCTGTGGATCACTTGTCGCGTTCATTCACCCAATAGGGTTGTTTCCAATTTTTTGAAACGCTTGTATTACGGTCTATATTAACTAAAGGTGGCCCTAAAATTCAATACTAAAAACGGCTTTAAATATGTTAAATTAACAAAATATATTATGACAGATGCTTTTGCGCCCAAAACGCTCTTTGAAAATTGTGTGACGTCACAGTTTACGGTTTGACACATAACTACATACACACGTGAAGATACGAACTGTCAACTGACATTTGTTGTTTATCGCCTACCTGTCAACAGTGTCAATCCGAGAGTTGTGACGTCATCAGAATCTTCAATTACGTTTCTAGTTTGGTCACGGGACGTATGCCAAAAGATATTTTAAATTCAATATTTACAAAAATATGGTCATTACAGGTCCCCTAAAAGTAGTTTAACATGTTCTTATAATCCATAAGAATTTATTGGGATACAATTCTGCCCCAAGATTTGTAGATGGAAACAACCCTATTCCCTAAAGTTGGAGCTGCAGGTTACTGTCCCGGCGGTATTCCCTCAAATCTTCTTGTTTTCCTGCCGAACAGAAGGAAATCTTTGAGTTCGATATCCTCTAGTTCGTTTTCTTTTTGTATCTCTCTACCGAATGTATTATATCGAGGTGCCGCATACATAATAGTTACAATCTGCTATTAAGTGTAAGCTATTCTCCTCCTGACCATAGTTTGCTATAATTATGTAGTATACTGTAATTTGTAGCCCGAATCACGGTTTCACGGCGTTTTTCTATTATTTTTAATAATTGTAATGTATGATTTAAATATACACCGTGTTTTTACAGAATTCCGTTAACTTCGGGGTATCGGTAAATAAATGGCATAGTTAATTAAAAAAAATATTCCATAGAGGAAAATGGGGACTACGTTTGTACAGTCAGCATCAAAAGTAGCGGATCATATAACGTTTCATAAGTATCTACCATTCTGTAACAGCTTAACAAAAAGTGATGTCTTTAATATAAGAAATTTATCTATATTTCCAAAAGTTATCCGGAATGTCAGATACTTTTGGCGCGTTGTTTCATCCGCTACTTTTGATGCTGACTGTACGAAGATTCAGCTGCCCTCTTTCCCCTCAAATATTAACGAATTCTACGCGAAGTCACAGGCTAAGGTTAGTATCGCAATAATGCTTAGGCATGTCGGTTCCGGTTCGTCTATTTTTTTGACAGACTAATAGCTTATGACAGCATGCTAATGGTTGCCCCAGTTTATGCAAGATTGAGATATAGCGGCTCGATTCAACATGTTTTATGATAGCTCGTGACAATCTTAACTGAAAAGGTAGAATAGAAACATTTTAATTTTTCGCGACCTATATTATTTATGCAACGGACTGGTAACAATGGAAATCTATTATATTTTTCGCTATCCTCAGGTGCCCATCAGTGTTCACCTACCTACATTCAGATTATTCAGATTTTCCTTCGTTGTCCCCAGGTTCTGTCCATCAGTGTTCATCTACCTGGGCCTGGTGGTGCCTGCCATCTGGCTCCTGGAGCTGCACAAGGTGGACGTCAGGCTCAAAAAGCAGACTCCGGGCAACGACACTGTGGTGAGCATTCTTGGACATTTACGGGGCATCAAGAATTACCTGCCCTGGTCAAACCATGATATGGTGGTGTGATGGGTGTAGTGTATAGACTATGGAGTGTGAACTTAAGAGGAGAAAAATCTCTTATATTAGAACTGTTGCAAAAGTGTCCAGCTGTCATCTATAAATAATAGTTCCAAATCTCTCCAGATTAGCGCCAAAATAGCTAAGAACCTAGGCGTTATTGACGGAGTGAAATGCGCTGTCTATGATTTGATTTTTTTGTTCAAGTACTCTAGGTATTGTAGCGCCACCTATTTAAGGTTTTTTGATGACACTTTTTGGTATATGAAGATGTCTTTCCTTACCTCCACCTTCCATAGTATAGACGTTTCGAGCGCTTACGTCATGGTGACGTCATTGACAGTTTCAGTCAGTTGATGTTAGACCACCAAGTAGAGCAGTTGTACCGGGTGTTCGTGTTGCCGAAACGTTGGAAATACATTATATCGTACGATTTACTGAGGTAAATACAATACATTACAATGGGTATATCCATAAACCTGGTCTAACCAAAAGAGAGATGGCACAGTGACATGTTATCTCGCTCGAATCTGGAGCAGCCCAACTGGGGAAAGTACCTCCATCTTACAGAAAACTGTGAGATAAAAATTAAATGAAACTCGTCAGCATCATCTTCTTCCTCGCGTTGTCCCGGTATTTTGCCACGGCTCATAGGAGTCTGGGGTCCGCTTGACAACGAATCCCAAGATCTGGCGTAGGCACTACTTTTTACGAAAGCGACCGCCTTCTGACCTAAGTAAGGGTAAACTAAGCCTTGTTGGGATTAGTCCGGTTTCCTCACGATGTTTTCCTTCACTGAAAAGCGACTGGTAAATATCAAATGATATTTCGTACATAAGTTCAGAAAACCTCGTTGGTACGAGCCGGGGTTTGAACCCGCGACCTCCGGATTGCAAGTCGCATGATCTTACCGCTAGGCTACCAGCGCTTCTCGTCATCATAATCATTGGTCTTAAAGACTACTCGTATTACAGACTATAGAAACGATGTCAGGTAGGGCATCAATGTTTTTCATGGCTGTCTAAGCCAATACGGGAGCGGCAAACACGCCCACAAGTCTCAATATTGAATATTGAGTAATAATCCCTAGTCTGAACGTTAACTTTCTAAATTAAAAACTTGCATGTGAATTTTCTCATGAAACTTTCCAGAAATTTTCAGAATAGCACATTGATAAGGTAGTCCAAAACCCACGATTTTAGACCACCTAACATATACAAAACGGTTAAACTATTTTGTAAGATTTCTTTGTTACCCACAGACAATAGGCTTGGGCGTCGCAGCGAAGATCCCGACAGACATGTGGGTGACGCTGATCGAGCAGTTCCTGATGTTGACTCTCATCGTGGGCCGCTGGCTGCTGCCAAAGGGTGACCTGACGAGAGATCAGCTCAGCCAGTTACTGCTCGTGTATATAGGTAAGATGATGATGACAAGCAAGCTGATCTAGAAGAAGCACAATGAGGAACTGGCGTCAAGCTGTAAGTGTTAACATTTAGGCTGATTGCTGACTGCTGTAGAAGATCTGACGAGAGGTCTACTGACCCAGCTGCTGCTCGTGTATATTGGTAGGATCTTGACATTAGCTACAGACAGAACATTTCCTAATGTTGATCTTCATCATGGGCTGACTCCTGCAAGACCTCATGGAGAATCAGCTCAGTCAGTTGGTAAGATGGCAGGCAGGTGCAGGTCGCGGTCGCTGAGCACTGTCCAAGGATGAGAGATCAGCTCACTCAGCTACTGCTCAGGTAAATTGGTAAGAACCTAACAAGCGGTGCTAGCAGAACAGTCAATCTGATCCTGATTTATGGTCCTGAAACGAACCAAAAAATGAAGTTAACGGCAGCTAATGCCGGCTACACGCGTAATTATGTATATATCGTAGGAATTTCAGACTGTGCAGATAAATCGAAGGTTTAATATAAATTGAAACTGCCACCGATGAACGATAATCTACAACGATTTTTCATACACACGATCGATAAATCTGCGCAAATCAGTTTGCACAGATTAATCGCTACGATATATAGTTACGTGTGTAGGCGGCATAAGCTATATCCTACATATAGTCTGGCGAAACAATTTGTCAATGAAAATTTGAAAAAAATTGTCAACAATGGTCGATCTTCCGTTTTGTAGAATTTTTGAATATTGAATTGTATATTTTCTTCTGAAAAACTAGTTTAGTGTTATTTTGAATACGTCTGTCTTTTTTCACCATCAGGAACAGCCGCTGACATCATAGAATTCTTCGACTCCTTCAAAGACGAGAAGGTGGCCTCGGAAAAGGTGCTGGTGCTCCTCACGCTGGCCATCTGGTCGTGGTCGCTCGTGCAGTTCACAGTGGTCCTGACTGCGACCAAGAGTCGAAAGTCGCGCGGCGCCGCTAATAGGTCCGACATGTACGTAATGGCACGCAGCCACGCCACACACACGCGCACGGAGCGGAGGTTTTTGAAAAACGTCTTTAATAAAGAAATTATTGTTTTAAGAAAAACGCCTTGAAATAAAATGCGCGTTGGCTAAAAGGACTTGCATTTAGGGATGTTAAACAATAGTTGTTAAAAGAAAAAAAGAAACGCGTCTTTCTAGTCTTGTATGATTGATATTTTAAAAGAAAATCTTTACTCCGTCGCTGAAAACATGATGAAATTCACGCTGTAAAATTATTTATCATTCAACTTATTTTCAAACAACCGAACCTTTTGAAACCGAAATTAAATAGCCACAATCATTTAATTAATCTCGTTTAATTATTGTGGATGTTTTCGGATAATTATCTAGCCCTAATTTTGTAAACAGAAACACAAAATTTTAAGATTTAGAAAAGGCATCTAAGTAAATGGCGTGTTATTCGTGAAAAGTTCATAATTTTTGCTTCAATGCCCACATATAGGAATTCACTTTTTAAAAGTACGTGTTAAAAGAAATACGTATTAATAACATTAAATGTGTTGAATTTCATCTATTGTGTAGCTTATTACAGCTAGCCAGTAAATAGTGTAGATACACTCTTTAATTAACTTTTATTACTGACTTCTCTACGGTTTTTACTTTAATCCCCTCGACGCCAAGGATGTTTAGAAACGAAGAAATTAGTCCCATTGTTAGTGCTTATAGGTAGGTATTATTGGAATACACTCTCATTACGCATAAATGCATTTTTTTTTGTTTGTCACAAGCATGGCATCTCGTCAGTGCGGAAACATTTTCTTAGAGATGCCTTCTTTATCTTTGGGTTCTCACCTGGCTTAAGGAGCCATTTGCGGGTAGATTTTCCTTACATTTATTTAAATACCTAAAAATACAGAGTTATAATACTACATAAATAGTACCTACCTCAATGAATTAGCCGTTAATTTTTCTTTAAGTAGATATAATTATTAGGTTAATACATTTTGAAGGAGGCCTAGAATATAAATAAAAAAAACAACCGATTGCACTCCGGGAGTGCGGGCTGAAGTGAAAACTTAAATATTAACGTTGTGCAAATTTGATATTTTGGAATGGTTAGGGAATAATTTTGCACGAATTGCTTTAATTATCAGTATAAAAGTACTATCATTTATGAGGTAAAATACAACATTCATTTATTGCGCTATCGTACACAAACATGACAATTTATATTACATAAAAAATTTAACATTTCAGAACTATTACAATTATTTAACATTAAAAAGTTTATCTCTAAAAAATCGACTTCCATCCATAATTTCAACGACCATCATCATTAGGTACTAGAACCATCATGGAGTTTTTCGATCAGGTCACGTGTCCGTCTTACGAATTTTGAATCTGTCGAATCTGTCGGTCATGTGACCTGTCGCGAGTTTAACATTTTTTCCCCATCACAAAAAGTGCACAGCGCCGCTAAAGAAGTTTTCACTTCAAAAATACTGCCTTCAATCTCGCAACAATGTTATAAATAAATAGCTCCATAGGTACGGGATGTTATATAACATTTTGTCACAAGGATAACATAATAAAATACTATCAATACCAGATTTTGACACAAAATGTCCGTTTTGGCGCTGAGCTCAAAGTAAGAGTCGTAGAGAAGATCACACTGCACTTTTATTTTCACTAACCTACTGCTTTCCTGCACATTTATAATATCTCTCACAAATGGAGTGCACCAGTTTTCTTTTGGGGTGCAAAAATGAGATTATAAATTATAACAAACACCTATACGTTTTATAAACACATTATCTCTCTTTTTCGGCCAAAGGATATTTCTTTTTACAAGCTTTTATTTACTTTCACGTGACCGTTGTCTGTTTGTAATCAAATCTTGCAAGTTAAATTTGACCCACTTCCCGGTTTCCGATGAAGCTGAAAATTTGCATACACATGTAAGTCGGGTGACAATGCAATATTATGGTACCATCGAGGTGATCTGATGATGGAGACAGAAGGTGGCCATAGGAACTCTGTGATAGAACAACGTAACCTAATTGTGTTTGGGGTTTTTAGAATTGTCTCGATGAGTATTAGTTACTTGTGGAAAGAAAAGTACAGTCAGCGATAAAAGCTTGTACCAAAAATGAAATTTTTGCCAAAAACTTATTCATATTATAATCTGATGAAATAGCACCTTCTCCTGTTATCTATTGTTTTGATCTAAAATCTTCGCTGATAATGTGATTATGTTGCTGGTTATTTGACCTAACTTGAACAGCTGGTTCCGACTTGTGTTTTTAGGTGTTAATAGGGTTGTTTCCATCTACAAATCTTAGGGCAGAATTGTATCCCAATAAATTCTTTTGGATTATAAGAACATGTTAAACTACTTATGTAATGACCATATTTTTGTAAATATTGAATTTAAAATATCTTTTGGCAGACGTCACGTGACCAAACTCGAAACGTCATTGAAGATTCTGATGACGTCACAACTATCGGATTGGCACTGTTGACAGTTAGGCGATAAACAACAAATGACAAATGTCAGTTGACAGTTCGTATCTTCTACGTGTGTATGTAGTTATGTGTCAAACCGTAAACTGTGACGTCACACAATTTTCAAAGAGCGTTTTGGGCGCGAAAGCATCTGTCAAAGTATATTTTGTTAATTTAACATATTTAAAGCCGTTTTTAGTATAAAAGTTGAAGTTTAGGGCAACTATTAGTTAATATAGAACGTAATATAAGCGTTTAAAAAAATTGGAAATAACCCTATTATTTAGGTCGAATAATAATTCATTCAAAGTGCATATATTCAGCTTACGTTATAAAATTAATGTAATTTTTGTAGGACAAGCATTTTACTGATATTGCAAAATGATTTTTAATTTTGCCCCGCCAAGCATAACAACATTTGACATTTGAAAACTTGACATTTATTAGGCAAGAATACTGTAGTAAAACTATTAGATGAGTTTTAGAACGTCACTTAAATGGAAAAGGGACGGCCGTTTCTCCTTATAAACGTAGTCCCCGTTTTCCTCTCTGAATATTGACATTATAGTAAATATATTGATGTATATTAACCATAGCTATAACTATAACGTTTTACTTTTTTGGATTATTTTATTATTGTAATAATTAGGAGCGAAAAACAGATTGCATAAAATTTTTAAAACCTTCCTAAATCTTATAAAAATTCGAAAATTCATAGGGGCTAAACAAAATATAGCTGTGGTAGATATAGAACAAATTGTGTCAAAATATTAAAAATAATGTTAATATTCAGAGATAACAATGTCGACGACGTTTGTATCAAAAGGTGATTTCGCACGGGTCCTCAACTTTCGTCTTAGATAATAGTAGGTACCTAATTACAGTTGTTTTGATTAGTGGGGCAGGTTAAACACCACTAGACTCTGACTACGGTAACTTTGCATAAACTTGGCAAACTATAAGCTCTATACTTGACGTAACACTTGGCATGGAAACTTAGCGTGGTCTGACTTTACCTAACATACATAGCTAAACGGAGGCCAGGTTATTATTTTAAAATTATAAAAAATACATTTTTGAAATTCTCATAATAAGTCTATTTATTTGATATATAACACGATAGGTAGGTATACTTTGCAAAACTTTAATCTTTAATTTTCTCGTTTACCCCCCAAAAGTAGCCCCTATGATTGAGATTCATTTATTTAAGTTTCATGTTGGATCGCAGATTTACATATGTGTACCAAATTTCAATCAAATTCGTCCAGTAGTTTCGGAGCAAATAGGCTGTGACAGACGGACAGACAGACGCACGAGTGATCCTATAAGGGATCCGTTTTTTCTTTTTCAGATACGGAACCCTAAAAAGGTTTTAGCGATCATATTAAATACCGGTATTAATTCCGGAATTCCTATATTGTGGTTCAAAAATAATAGGATTTCAATACCGACACTGAGAACCAAGATATTGTTTGCTTACATGGGCAGATACGTTCAAAAGATAGATCTGACTGACACACCCGTACGCATATCGGGGCTCAATACGAGTATGTGCGTCATGATTTTGTACAGGAACAGCAGGGCGTGCTGCTGCTCCATCGAAGTGTGCGCCATCATGATGAACATCGCCCTCCAGGACGCTCCGTTCCTGGCCTTCAGACTCCTGATCATAGCGCACTACAAGATCATCAACTACATGAACATCTTCTTCACCTGCAAGAATACCCTGGTAATATATAATATATAACATCGCCCTGCAGGACGAGCCGTTCCTGGCCTTCAGACTCCTGATCATAGCGCACTACAAGATCATCAACTACATGAACATCTTCTTCACCTGCAAGAATACCCTGGTAATATATAATATATAACATCGCCCTGCAGGACGAGCCGTTCCTGGCCTTCAGACTCCTGATCATAGCGCACTACAAGATCATCAACTACATGAACATCTTCTTCACCTGCAAGAATACCCTGGTAATGTATAATATATAACATCGCCCTGCAGGACGAGCCGTTCCTGGCCTTCAGACTCCTGATCATAGCGCACTACAAGATCATTAACTACATGAACATCTTCTTCACCTGCAAGAATACCCTGGTAATATATAACATCGCCCTGCAGGACGAGCCGTTCCTGGCCTTCAGACTCCTGATCATAGCGCACTACAAGATCATCAACTATATGAACATCTTCTTCACCTGCAAGAATACTCTGGTAATATATAATATATAACATCGCCCTGCAGAATGCACCGTTCCTGGCCTTCGGATTCCTGATCATAGCTCACCTCAAGATCATCAATTATATGACCATCTTCTTCACCTGCAAGAATACTCTGGTAACATATGACCTTCCAAGTATACATCATGTTGAACATCGCCCCCCAGGACGCCCTATTACTGGCCTTCAGACTCCTGATTATAGCGCACTTCAAGATCATCAACTATATGAACATCTTCTTCATCTGCAAGAATACTCTGGTCATGTAATATATCAACTTCCATCTGAATCTATATCCACTCCCAAGTGTGCATCTTGATAAAAATAGGTTGAAGGCATCATTCCTGGCCTTCAGACTTCCATAAACCGACTCATACTCTTCTTTACGACGTTCGCAAGTCCCAATAGTTGTGTATTTGTTATTAAAGTAATCACAAAAAATTTTGTCACTGTTATGCACTTCTCTCAGTAAAGATACAAGTGAACCCGCTGGATACAATGTTCTCATTATATTTTCCCTAACAGGTGATTCTCCTACAAATCTACCGGCTATACGTCCTACACCTGGAGACGACAGATGACGGTGGCTCCGTATATCGGAAGCCGAAACACAAAGAACTCAAGAAAAAGGAACACCGAAAACACAAGGACAGGGAACACAAGTAAGTCTAACTTAACAAAGACATGATACACGTAAATCAAGGAGTGAAATTTAACGTGCACTAACAACGTAACACGCCTAACGTGCGCGGTGCGTTATCGTGAACCTTATTGGAATGAACGAAGGTTAATAGCGCTGGAGCAGCGCTTCAGTTGACGTCTTTGGCGGTCAGAGGTAAGGCATCAGACCTCCATTTTCGAAAGTCATCAGGCCTTAGAATAGGGTTGAATGGGCTAATCATTGGAGAGAGCAATATAATATAATAATATAGGTACTTAAGTAATATAATGTTTAATACCTACACCTTTGCGAGGCTCAAAAAAACTTGCTTAAAATTAAAATGCAATCATTTTGAAGGCGTCCACGGGAAAGGTTTTTTTTTCTAAAGTATATTTATGTTATAAAAGTTCGTTAAAACTCTTGGGATTGGAGGTCACCTAGAGTCAAGCCAAGATAAGTTTAGCAGCCATTTTAATAGCCCAAACGGTGCACGATTATAAACGTCAAACTCTGAAATTTTGAAGTTTATTTGACCCTTGCACCGTCTGGGCTAACAAAATGGCTGCCAACGTATCTCGGTCTGACTCTACCAGAAAATATTTTGTGCAAAATACCTTATCGCCAATACATTACATATATTACGAAGAGATCCCTTTGACATTTCAATTTCTACTAGGTACTTATGTTTTTTCCGCTCTCTGACCAGTAGTAAAGTTATAATTACCTATCTAGTTCGTGTCATCCACGAAGATGTGCAGATTTGTCACATCTAACCTTTATTTACATGACAATACGACTCAAGGCGCGCGTCGTCGTGAATGACACCTATTTTAGCTACCTATCAATATCTAGGTACAAAAACTGCAATAATTGCTTAGAAAACAATACAATTCCACTTATGTTAACGGCATCAATCATGGAACATTTAAGAGAAAATTTAGACATAGACATGACCTAGAATTTTTTTGCAATAATTGCTTAGAAAACAATACAATTTCACTTATGTTAACGGCACCAATTATGGAACATTTAAGAGAAAATTTAGACATAGACATGACATAGAATTTTTTTATTTAACACCACATTGAAAAATGTTTACGGGCAATGCTACAAAACATTACAAGCCTTAGAATGAAACTAAATATTTGGAGTGTTTTTGATATGTCACCGACATCTGTAAAATTTCTACCGCTTTACGCTTTAAAAGTTGAACGTCCAATTCGTCCTTAATGTTACTGCAATTGGTTTCAATATTATTAACCAATTAAAACTGTGATGTTTTGCTCCAGTCATGGAATGTATGGCGCCATTCCTTTTTGGACCCGGGTACGTCCTTAAACTACGTCCAAAAGAGAGGTATGGGCATTGTGAATGTCATCTCGCTTTGTGTGGTAGGGCACAGCCAGTGGATATCATTCCAGATCTAGAGCAGAGCCCAACAGGGGAAGTACCTCCACCTTACAGAAAACAGCAGCTAAATAACACTAGACCCTACTCATAGTGTTGTGTTCCTGCCGGTGAGTAAGGTTGCCAGAGCTCAACTAGGGGGAGCGGGTTTAGAGTCGGCAACGCGCATTAACTCCTCTGGAGTTGCAGGCGTACATAGGCTATGGAGACTGCTTACCATCAGGCGGGCCGTATGCTTGTTTGCCACCGAAGTAGTATAAAAAAACAAATATCAATGAAAAATTAAACTTAAACAGCTCTTTGGCTCTTGTTTATGGTAAATGTTGTAAATGTTGCCGATTAAAAACTGATGCTAAATACTTATTTTACAGCATTTTTCTATACCATCCCATTACTGGTGCCTGTTCTATTATAGGGATGTTTACTATATTGAGTGTGTTTTTTTTATGTATTGTATTGCAGAAAACATCATAAGTCGAGTAAACACAATAAGCACGAAGGGGAGACGTCTATATCCGTCATCACAGACAAGCGGCAGGAAAGGGTTGAGGGCGGACGGATCCGGTGAGTATACATTAGCATTATCATACCAATGATTTTGACTAATAACCTAAAATCTCTGGAAAGGTTTTCTTTCACTGAAATATTAATAATTAACATATGTTTTTCACGTCACCATTTTTAGGGTTCCGTAGCCAAATGGCAAAAAGCGGAACCCTTATGGAGTCGTCATGTCTGTCTGTCCGTCCGTATGTCACAGCCACTTTTTTCCGAAACTATAAGAACTATACTGTTGAATCTTGGTAAGTAGATGTATTCTGTGAACCGCATTATGATTTTCACACAAAAATAGAAAAAAAAACAATACATTTTTGGGGTACCCCATACTTAGAACTGAAACTCAATTTTTTTTTCATTAAACCCATACGAGTGGGCTATCTATGGATAGGTCTTCAAAAATTATATTGAGGTTTCTAATATCATTTTTTGCGCGAGAGACACTTCCAAAATGGTAAAATGTGAGTGTACATTTCGGCTTTGTCCAATGGCTAGAGACACACTGTATATAATGTACATTACCATGCAAACTTCCACCGAAAATTAGTTTGAACGAGATCTAGTAAGTAGTTTTTTTTAATACGTCATAAATGGTACGGAACCCTTCATGGGCAAGCCCGACTCGCACTTGGCCGCTTTTTTTTTCTTTTTTGCATACTATTTTTTAGCTTAAATAATATTTGGAAACATTGTGATTTCCTTATAGCTGATATGAAAAGCAATATGTGTCACTTGGTAATAAAAATTATTTCCACCCCAGACGTTAAAAATTGAATTCCTCACTACGCTCAAGATTCTATTTTAGAATCGCTACGCTATTCAATTATAGAATCCATGGCTTCGTTCAGGATTCAATATACGCCCTAGCCGTAAATATATCATTTTGGTCACACAATAAATAAAAGATTTAAGTATGTTTATACTTAAATTTGTTGAGATTATTTGTTGATAATATCAAGGTTTGTTTTCCTTAAAAAGTGCGAGATTACGAAGTAATGAAGGTAAATTGGTTTATTGACATTATAAGCCATCTTTTTAACTCCACTTTACTCTTTTATGATCTGCGCAGAAATTAATAACTAAGTCCAGTTTATTATTAGTTTTATTTAACGTTTATTAAGACTATGAACGCTCTTTATCTTTTCAATGTATACTCGTACATACAAGTATGATGTATTATTTTGCTGTTTAAATAAATCCCTTTCTACAGTTTGTCTAACTTAGAATCAGCGGGCATCGCAATTTGTATGTATGTTGAAAGATAGGGTCGATAGTCACCTTGACACCGCGTCCCGGGCGCTAGTGCAGGCCTGCGTCGATATCGATAACTTAAGGGGTGACTCAACTTTATTCGTTTGTTTAAATAAATAAATAATAAATAAATATTATAAGACATTATTGCACAAATTAACTAAGTCCCACAGTAAGTTCAATAAGGCTTGTGTTGAGGGTACTTAGACAACGATATATTTAATATATAAATAACACCCATGACTCAGGAACAAATATCCATGCTCATCACACGAATAAATGCCCTTACCAGGATTTGAACCCGGAACCATCGGCTTCGTAGGCGGGGTCACTACCCACTAGGCCAAACCAAACAGGTCATCTGGTGTTTATGTTGCTATTCTGCCTCAGCATCTTAGGGTAAAGGGAACAGGGGGCCTACCGCGAAAACCGAAATTCGCCAAATGCCTTTCTCTTTTACTCTGACTAAGACGTAACTAAAGTGACAGAGAAAAGAACTTTGATTTTCGCGGTTATAGCCCAGGTACGGATTTGTCCGATTAACTCTGATTTCCATGTTAAAAAAAAATCTGCCTAAGCGATGGTGGCCGAGGATATGACATCCGACTTTCAATCTGGAGATCGTGTGTTCTAATCTTGGCTTGTACCAATGAGATTTTCGGAACTTATTTACGGAACATCATTTGATATTTACATAAACATCGTGAGGAACTGCATACATCTGCGAAGGAATTCAAAGGTGTATGTAAAGTGAATTCCCGCCTTGGGTCAGTCTGGGGACTACAGCCCAAGCCTTCTCGCACTGAGAGAAGGCCTGTGCCCAGCAGTGGTACTTATACAAGCTGTATATAAGCTGAATGATTATGTTATTTCATTTATTAATCAACCAATCAATAATTTTATTGCAAGAACGTAGTTAAAGGTGATAACATTAAAAACAAAACGTGTCTTATGTTCTACCATGCATTATATTTTAACAATAACTACTCATTTACAAGCACAATAACAAATGAACGATTAAAATGTATTCACTAATATCAAAATATTACACAAAAATACATCATCATTGGCCACACCATCTGTTGTAGATGCTTGTTGCGGCGCTTGTGGGTTTATGGGGCCGGGCATCGCCGTTGGTGGCTATAAAGTCCTATAGCAGCGCGACAATTCTTTCTACATCGATCGCACACAAATCGTGAGTTCGCAGGAGGTGGTAGAGCACGACGAAGACTTTTCTGCTTAAGGTGCTCCAGCCAGTCATCGTCGTGCTTTGATATTCCGACTTTAATGTCGTGACGCTATTCCGGTCTCATTTCGGCGCGTTTCTCCCAACCGTCGGTCCGAATTAGACGTGCGCGCCGCGCCGGCGCCGCCGCGCCGCGCCGACTTCGGAACGCGCCGCCGCCGCCGAGACATTCTCTCGGCGCGCCGAAGATGGCCGAAGCGCGATAAATTAATCGAATTCAGCCGAGCTGGACCGAGCGTTCACGAACGTGTGGCTGGCGGGGAAGAGCGGGGCGCGGGGAGGGTAAAGACGCGAGCTTTTTTCTCACCGTGTTGTCATCAGCGTTGCCAGATCGTCCTAAAAGGGACGGTTTTCCGTCCTTTTTAATGCCACACCGTCCCTTTCCCGCCCCTTCCAAGCTACCGTCCCTTTTGGGAATCAAGTGCCTAAAATAATTAATTTCAAAGTGACGAACGACAATTTACTTTGCTACATGGTCGATAAATATCTTCCATCCACGGCGAATATCGAATGTGTAGCATTGGCTTATATATAGTTTTATAAAGCTTCATTTCTCACTTTGTAGTAGCCTATAGTGTTTGACAGGTGTACCAACATCAGAAATTATTTTTATTCATAATAATTACGAGTCATGTAAAGAACACACACAGTAGTTAGTAAGTGCCTAATAAAAGTTTTCATTCGGTCATACGCAATTATTTTTCTTTAATTTAGTACCTACTGCTGGATAGCTGCTAGATTTTTTTTTATTAAAAAAAAATACCCACGCCGGCGCGGCGCCACCACGCCGACCCCGACAGGTCGGCGCGCCGCCGCTGGGTAACAGTAGCGCGGCGCGCACGTCTAGTCCGAATGCCAAAACTGTTCATGTCCCGCTTGCAGTTGTTAATGTCAAAATATTACCCAAAAATAAATTTCTTTGTCAAAACAATAGGTAACAATTGAATACTATTGAGTTAGAGTAGTTAATGTCAGTTTTTATAGTTAATTGGTATCTTGGCAATCAGATATTGGGTACATTTGCTAAATAGTCTTTTTGAAACTGCTGTCTAAAAGTGGATTAAACCTTTTTTTTTATTTAATGATGAATTTTTTAATGATCATATTATTTAAGAGGAAAGGGGACGACCGCGTCTTCATAAAAGCGTATACATAACAGAAAATATTTTAACACAATTTGATGCATATTAACCGTAGCTACCTATGCTATTATTTATTTATTTTCGTATTTTTTAATTTTTTACGGAAATTGTTTTTTGCTCCTAATGCTTCATAATAGGTAAGTATATCAAAAATGAACAAAAAATCGAAAAATATCAAAACAAAGGGAAGGATTTTGATAGCCCAGCCTGTGCAAGTGTTAAGAAGTTTGGCGTTTAAAATAACACTTGCACTTTTTAAAATAACTCTAGCTCTGGCTAATAAATACAATAAATTGTGTAAAAATATTTTCCATATTGTCAATACCCAGGGAGGAAAATGAAGGCTACGTTTGTATGAAGAAGCGGCCGTCCACCTCTCCTCTTAAAAGCATAATTAGCTCAGTGACTAGAATCAATTGATATATACAACGTTTGATACATACGACGTTCTAGTTACGACAGTGCCTAGAAATTTATACCGAGTCAGCTGGTGACGAATGATATTATGCACTACATTAATGCTGATGCCCTGAAGGCTACAAAATGCGCATTGCAATCAAATCTGGTTGTTTTTCTACATATGTTTATCATACATGTTGTAAGTGCAGTGGTGTTTCTGTTTTTTGCACGTTCACCGCGGTAAGTCGAAAGACCCCATTCAAATAGTACATTACGATACAAGTGCGAAAAATAGGAAATTCGAAACGAGTGGCGATAAATTAAAACACGACCGAAGGGAGTGTTTTAAATCGACACGAGTTGCGAATTACCTATTCGCACATGTATCGTACAACGTTTTACAGTACATATGGCCCTTTAAATGTTCGACACAGTAACGTAATATGCTACTTCTCGCACTAGTGCTATAAAGTAGCCCCATATGTACTGTAAAGGTTAATTACAGGTTATACTACTTAATTGTCGCAGCGAAGGCATTCAGCTTTTATGAAAAATATCACTACACTAATGCTATTATAACTAATGTTATTGTTATAACTGATGTTTTTTATATTTGGACTAGGTTTACTTATTAGACATATATACTAAAGTTACTAGCGATACCCAGGAAGTCACTCTGTAAAAAAAAAATCACTATAATATATAATCCTGCAGGAAGTAGCTCATGACCGCGTAATGGCATGATTTGGAGGAGGGCTTTACCCGAGAGGGCTCCAAAAGTCCAAACCTACTTAGTTTTAAATAGAGCATTTTTTATGTTAATTAATTAATTAGTAAATAAACTGTCATAGGGACCAATGACGAGCGGTCTGGCCTAGAGACCTTGCCTATGAAGCCGATGGTCCTGGGTTCGAATCCCGGTAAGGGCATTTATTTGTGTGATGAGCACAGATATTTGTTGCTGAGTCATTGGTGCTTTTCTTATGTCACTATATTTGTATTTTATTTACATATATCGTTGTCTGAGTATCCACAACACAAGCCTTCTTGAGCTTACCATGGGACTTATTCAATCTGTGTAAGACTGTCCTATAATTCCTATATATATTTTTATGAGTCGAGTTGTCATTCGACACAAGAGGTATAGTTTACCTGGGTCTAAATTATTTTCGATGTCTTGTTTGTCCCCAAAATATGTGACAGAGTGTAGCTTTTTGTATGCGATTTTTTTTTATGTTAATTATAATCTACAGCTAGAAAGACAAGTAATAGCACTCGACTTTTATTTTGATAGAAGACATAAATACAAGCGTGACAGAGTGGTCAGAATCAAAACAACGAAAATAATTCTGACCCACCTTTTCTTAATTGAAAGTATCAAAATAAAGGAGGCAGTTAGCAACCTGAAAGTCTTGCTAGGCGTCGTGGAGGAGCTGGGGTGGTTAGAATAGCGGTACCTCGATCGAGGCACATTTTATTTCAGGCAACTAGTGGCCCATAAATAAATAGGACCTTAAAACTAACATATTCATACTATAACAATATATCTTAAAGCTAAACACTAAAAATCACATTATGGTTGCGATGCATTACGCAACCCCGCAATGTCAGGGAGCCGGCCTCGGAACCGACGAAACTAGACACCCTTCGGCCAAAACTCCTTGTTGAAGGTCGCTAGACGTTCAGTCGGGACGCACACCACAAACGAATTAAAATTCGCATTGTATCGAGATTCCAACTTGGCGACCCTCAGGACGAGTCTGAACTTTACTCTTACATACTTTACAATGGTTGTACAGAAGCACTAACTAACTAACAAAAACTATCGACTTTTCCCATCCCTACAGCTCATAGGGTGCGGTATAATAGCATAACCCCTCCTTTTAACGGACGGCCAACAACCTAAATTAAGCCCAAACAAACAACAATAGGTCGGGATTCGGCCGCCATGTGGACTGTCGCAAGGTGATATCATGAAATGAATCAACTAGGTACTTAGAGTTTTCACATTGTCCGATTCGATATCGGATGTCGATTAGGGTGCTGCTTGTTTTGTCGAAATTATAATTTTCTACGGGGCACTTAATGTAATATATACCATTAAAAAAGCGGCCAAGTGCGAGTCGGACTCGCCCATGAAGGGTTCCGTACCATTTATGACGTATTAAAAAAAACTACTTACTAGATTTCGTTAAAATCAATTTTCGGTGGAATTTTCCATGGTAATGTATGTCATATATTTTTTTTAGATTTTTCATTCTGTTATTTTAGAAGTTAAAGGGGGGGGGGACACATTTTACCACTTTGGAAGTCTCTCGCGCAAACTATTCAGTTTAGAAAAAAATGATATTAGAAACCTCAATATCATTTTTGAAGACCTATCCATAAATAGATTAGATCTGTTATTTTAGAAGTTAAAGGGGGGGGGGACACATTTTACCACTTTGGAAGTGTCTCTCGCGCTAACTATTCAGTTTAGAAAAAAATGATATTAGAAGCCTCAATATCATTTTTAACGTACACGTATTGGGTTTAATGAAAAAAGATTTTTTGAGTTTCAGTTCTAAATATGGGGAACCCCCAAAATTTACTGTTTTTTTTTTCTATTCTTGTGTAAAAATCTTAATGCGGTTCATAGAATACATCTACTTACCAAGTTTCAACAGTATAGCTCTTATAGTTTCGGAAAAAAGTTCCGTTTATGGCTGTGACATAAACGGACAGACAGACAGACATGACGAATCTATAAGGGTTCCGTTTTTTGCCATTTGGCTACGGAACCCTAAAAACCATTGTATTTTTTTTTCACAATTTTTAAATACATTTTAGGGGTCGCTACCGCCCTTTGAAAAGTTGAACCCTCTATACAAATCGTATTTTTATCAAATTTTTTTTAGCATTGTGAGACGACGATTTAAAGGACAGTAAAGTGTACTATCCTTAATGTGCAACATAAGATAAATTAACGCCACTGATTTTATTATTTTTTTATTATTACAGGTTGTTTATTTAGAAACTTGCAATAATTTACAGGCTGAATATATATGTCATACTGAGTAAGGCTCGGAAACCGATTAAATATCCAAACCGTTATCATGTACTTGGCGCAAAACCTTTTAATTTCGGTTTCGCTAGAATTTCTTTTTAAACCGGTTTTTATGAATACAATTCTTGTCAAATTAACCGGCTTAGAATAATAAAAACCGGTTTCTTCCTATGTCGTTGTCTATGTTTTATTGGCACATCACCGAACGGCTGTTGCGTCGCTCGTCGAATGAACCGTTTTTTTAGGTTATAGTAAAGTTCTTAAAACGTTCGCGTTCTTATTCAAAGCCTTGATACGGAGCAACTAAAAAAAAATGTTTTTTTCATACATTTCTGTCTGCCCTTCTGGCTGTCTGACCTTCACATTTTGTATGGGAGAGTAAATCATTTTTAAATAATTTTAACAGCATAAAAGGTGTAAAAAGCCGGTTTATACAGTTCATTATAAGCTTTTCTTCAATTGTGTGTTCATATTTCATCATATTAGTCAATAATTTAGAATATTTTGTGTAAAAACCTAAGCTGTTACTTTACTCTAGGGCTTGACAAAATGTTCATATGACTGTATCGATAAATCGTCGGTATATTAGTAGGTATGGAATTAGTTGTTCACAAGACATCATCAAGATATTAACCTTTATAACCGACTTAAAATAATAACGATTGTTATAATACCTTTTTTGAAGGTGCACATGTTTAGCGATAAATTTAAACTTCACTTTCCGACACAGTAATTAAATTTCTGCAATTTCTTAGACAATAAAGATTCTTTAAACCGAACCACTTTTCCACGGCTTTGCCGCCAAAACAAGGATGCAAGACAGCGTATACTTGTATACAGCGTATACACACCCAACCCAACTTGTCAGTATACTCTATATTTTTAGGTATTTAATAAAAGGTAAACAAAATCTACCCTCAAATGGCTCCTTAAGCCAGTTGAGAGTAAATGAAAACATTACATGATCAAATAATGTAGGGTTTAAAGTCAGGTCGTTCAGTGACAGATCCAGGCGCTTTTGTACTTGATTGGTTAACAAATAAATATTAAAACTCCCCGAAAATGTACAAATTGTTTGTTTACTTTTATTTAAATACCTAAGAGTTAAAGAAAGAGGCACGATTATCAAATTTCAAAAATAAATTAAATTAAAGGTACTATAAGCGCTAATAGGGTCTAATAGTAGTAATAATACTCATACCTATAACATATTTTTTTTATAAAAACAAACTCATTTTAAAATTTGCACCCGGGACGGTGGGGAGCGGTTTGTTTGTGTAAATTTTAAGGTTTAAGTATATAATAATATGTTTTTGATCAAATAGTTACATCGATTTTTTTTTTTTTTTAAATGTAGTCGATAAAGCAGTCAAACACCGATAGATTATTAATATGTTGTAACATGACATCACTATTTTTGATCTCACATAGACAATTTACGCACAAACTTGCATTTTAGTTTTTGTCGCGCTTTTGAAGTTTGACAGTCGTTCTTGATCATCCTATTTCTGTTTCCGGACCTAAGTAATTTGAGAAAAGTTATGTCAACATTTCAACGCAATGTTGAGAAAAGACCATTTTGTATTTTACGCAGTTTACACGTCGCTCCGGTGTAAGTGTTACAGCGCTATGCGCGTATTTGCATAGCAATGTCCATGATTCGCACGCCAGAGCAACGCGCGAATATGCATTCCATTTGAAGACCACCTTATGTTTTTTTTTGCAGAGCCATAATTTTGACCAACAATGACGAGATTGAGGAGTTGGAGCTGAGCAGGCTGTTCAAGGACCAGGTCGGCTTGGAGAACGAGAAGAAACGAGGGTGAGGCGCTCCTTAACTCTTTGAACGCTACGCCTATCGTGCGGGGCGTCACCGTGAATCTTGTCGCAATGCACGAAGGTTTATATTGGGTTGTAGCCGCACGTCAGTTGACGTGTTTAGCAGTCAAAGGGGTTAAGGTAGGAGGCCAAAGAGCATAGTTTCCGAAGGTTAGCCCCACTAAAATAGGGAATATTACGCGAAACTCTGCGCAGGGGGCGCCACTACCACAATCCATCACAATCTAAGGGTCTACCGCAAATCGAAATTACGTTATCTAACCTCTCTATCACTCTTGCATATTCGAGCGATAAAGAGGCAGATAATAAATCAACCATTAAGTAAAAACACAATTAAAATCATATCAAGACAGAGGCAAGATCCACGACGATCATGGGACCGTGCGAAGTGCATGGTGGGGGTAAGTAAAGCGATCCCAGCGCATAAGGTGGTAAAAATTTGAACTAACTGCGGATAGCGTCTTTAACATTTCGTACAATTATATGGCTCGAAATGAAACTTTGATTTACGATTACTCCTGAAATATTCATTTAAATTGTATGGCGTAAGGGACCATTGTAAGCTGTATGAAATTTAATATAACTAACGTATTTATTTTGATAATTGTTAATAATGTATCCATGTAAATAGCTTTGCAAATGCCACATATTACGTGATCTTTTTCTAGAAGTTACGAATATGTGTAGTAAGTTATCCTTAAAAGATAGACATTTAACATCGCGGACTTTTTTGTAGACCTATGAATGAGAAACAACCCCACCATACATTGTGTTGTTATAGCTCAAACGGATTAGGCAGCGTTTTCGATTAAAGCTCCTAGCCAGCGTGATTTTTTCCGACAACATCGTTATATTTCAAACAATTTACACAAAACCTTAACAAGTTATATACTTAAGCCTTCCTCAAGAATCACTCTATTGATAGATGAAAGTCGTATGAAAATCCGTTCAGTAGTTTTTAGTTTTGGAGTAGTTTTATAAGATGTAGTGAATTGACGTTTTCCCCTAGACTTGCGGACACTAGGTTGCGGGACAGTCGTGCACGCTCCCAAGCAAAAAAACATCCACAACACGCTTCATCATCGTATTATGCACCTATCCTACAAAATATATATCCACAACACATAACTTACTCTTTTTCGCGTTTTTAGGTAGGCCCTTTGTAAACAAACAGCGTTGATGCATCAATGTTCTATTTTATTATCTGTGAAAACTTCTCAAAAAACAGTTTAAGGCACAATATGTATAAGTTACTGTATGGTTTACGATAGGTGCTAGCGCTGCACTCTGGCGGCAGAACATTGCAGTAATACTCCTTATTGAAAACAACTGTTGCAATGTAACAGTTTTTAATCATAATAAAATGCTTTATTGAGCACTATAAAGGAACAGACTGACAGGACTTAAACGAATAGGTGATAACACTGATAACAGGCAGATATATCGGCAAAAAGCGATATCTTCCAGACAACCTTCAGATAGTGATATAGCGAACCATTAGTAGATTGTTAACCAAGGGATGAAAGGCACCCATTTTTGTCGAGGTAGTTTGCCAATAGCCAAATAGTACGATAGTTAATTTGTGAGTTTCACCCGAGTTAAACACTCTACTTTTCATTCGAATACGAGGAAAGTAAAACACATGTGCATTTAAAAAAAACGGCTAAGTATGAATTTCGGTAGTATTTCCTGAGGGCTGAGGGTACTTTCATAGGTAGAAATATCGTTATTTATGGAATGGGAAGTATCAGAATGGAAATCGTACAACGTACAACGAATCTATTTAAAACCAAAATAATAATTGTTTATCGTAAAAAAAAAGAAAAACGTACTAAGAAAGTACAGAGAGCCTACCGCCGAACCACGTTCGACGTGTTGCCTCCCTATCACACTTACACACGAATTCACAAGTGCGACAGAGAGGCCACACGTCTGCACACTTTTTAGTTCAACAACGACCCATTTTGGCGGTTGGGCAGTTCGAGACAACTAAGAGCCTCAAAGAATATATGTATAATTTATATTAGGTAAACCTAAACTTATTTGTATTTTTATATTTGTCCTATTTCTATTAATTCCTGAAAATTTTCTCAAATTAAGAATGAGTCACGCTATGACGGCTGATCGGTGATCATCACGTGGTGCTTTCCTAGGGTGACCGATGTCCCGTATTTTACGGGTAGTCCCGTATTTCAGGCACGAATTTTTCATTAACCCATAATTTGGCGAACCAACACGGGATAATATTGCACCGTAATTTTATGATTTAATGATAAAAATACCTATTTTCATTATTTCACATTTTCCTTTTCGGATAATATAAAAATTGTTGTGTTTTATAATATGTATTGTTTTTTAAAGTCATTCATTAAGAAATTGAGCAGTTGTATATGTTATTTAATTGTTATGCTAAATTTTAATAATCATTTTTTTTTGATTTTTTAATAAAAAGAGGGCTGTCCCGTATTTTAACATCGAATCCCGTATTTCCAATACATTTGTCCCGTAAAACCAGAAATCAGATCTGGTCACCCTATGCTTTCTATAGAAAACGAAACGCCGGTAGCTCCGGCCCGGCCCTGGCCCGGTCAAACGTGAGTCATCCTTTAGTTAGGGTCAAATCAGAGACTTCAGTATTTTTTTAAACGCTGAGGTAATATAATTAAATTAATATAATTTACAGCAAAAAGAAGCAAAAGTCCGAGTCAGAAGAGTCTCTGAACAACATTCACCACACGACGGATGATTCCGGTATTTGACACCAGAGGCGGCGCGACAGCCCGCGAAGACACAGGTATTTAACACCCACCTAATGATTGACAGTTAACACCTTCTATAGTCCGTTTTTAGGGTTCCGTACTCGAAGGGTAAAACGGGACCCTATTACTAAGACTCCGTCCGTCTGTCTGTCTGTCCGTATATCACCAGGCAGGGGGTGTACAGAATTCGCAAATTGCGGGGACTTTCTCTTTTACTCTCACTAAGCCGTAATTAGAGTGACAGAGAAATGTGCCCGCAATTGACGAACTTCGATTTTCGCGGTTATATCCCAGGTTGTATCTCATGAAACGTGATGGCTAGACAGTTAAAATTTTCACAGATGATGTATTTCTGTTGCCGCTATAACAACAAAAACTAAAATGTACGGAACCCTCGGTGGGGAGTCCAACTCGCACTTGTGTGGTTTATTTTTCAGATTAGAAATTTTATAACCTCAAAAGTAGTGGTCACTTTTTCTTGCTTATACTTATGTCTCATTTTACCATTTGTTTTAAAAAGAGTGTATTCACAAAAAAATTTCATATTTCGGCTGATGGATGTTTTCAATAAAAAACGCTATGTAACATTTTATACAATATTTATTGATGTCTAAAGTAAGGCCAAGATAAATCTGCAGCGAATTTTATAGCACACTGCAAGTGTTATTTAAGCGTAATAATTTCATCTACCAGCAAGGTTTGGTGGATCAGACCCTGGAGAAAAGGCATTCTCGCATTTTTTACATAACCATACCAAAAATTACGCAATTCAAAATGGCGGCCATTTTTTACATTTTTCGGATACTCTTATATCAACTTTCGTCTTTTTTTTACGTAGCAAATTTTCGTTCGGACGCACCGTTTTCGAGCTATACGTAAAAAATATGAAAAATAGCAAACATGATTGCACACCTGGGAAGGACCAAATTCGGATTACACGCATATAGGCCCAAAGATTTCCAGCTTGCTGGGAATTATTTCTTCAAAAAAAAATTATTGGCTAACAGTAGCTGTTCCTGTTTTAAATTTACTTAAATTTTGACAGGCATGAAAAGAAAGAGAAGAAATGCAAGAAAAAACACGTCTCTAGCGACAGCAGTGACAGTTCGAGCTGAACAGATGACCGCAGCTTCTGGGTTTCCATTTTGACAGATTGACTTGGCGAATGACGCCATGAGCGCGTTTTGACAGTCGGTAATTGTACCTTTTTGAAAGGTACCGCTAGGAATTTGTGATTAAGAAAATGTTAAGGCGAAAATAAAAGGAAAATTAATAAACACAAGGCGGCCAAAAATATGTGGACGTTAGTTGTCATGTATTTTTGTCTCTTGATATCAAATATTATGTATAATTGAGTATGTAGTTTATAAATTTATACGCCTTAATTGGCAAGTTTTAAGTGTTTTAACTTTGCTAGAGAAGTGCTTATAAGATGATTCTCGTTCATTGACATATGTCTAAGGACGGGCC